>NW_026136811.1:0-108427 GCF_905237075.1 Dicentrarchus labrax
CATCTACCCGAAAAATAACAGAAACATTATACATATATTCTTAACATGTCAACAAGTTACTACAGACAAAACAACTTAGTTTCACATACACAACATACCTAAAGAGGGGAGAAATAATCACAAAAGATATTAGATGTGTGTCTCTTGCGCGAGCTTTACTCGAATGAGAAAAGAGCGAAGAGCGCGAATTCTCCAGGTATGTGGGCGGAGACTAAAGTAATTGATCTCAGAGTACAGGACTGAGACCAGTCTGTAGATCACAGGTTAAGATTGGAAATACTTTGAATATTAGAATTTTTACATGTTAGGATTAAATAACAATGAAAAAATAAACACTCTTAATAAATGTAATAAATATTCAGCTTTCCTTTACCTGCACAACAGTCTAAAGAGTATCAATTCCCAACTTGTCACACTCTCCCCAACAACATAAATGTCGTCTCGACATTAAATCAATCAAACAATGAGAACATGACACTGGAAATCCTCTTCTGTGAGGTAATACTTAGGTCACAGTTCAAATTCGTCAGGTCAGTCTAAATACGTCAACAATCCATATTTACAGTCCAAATCTGTTGACTGGCTGCTGTATAAACAGTCCATAAAATGTCTCTGCACATACTAATCAACAGTCCATCAGTTTCAATGATCTGTGCAATCTGCAAACAGTCCATGAAAACAGTCCATAAGTAGTTCATGGTACTAGTCCAACATGTCACATCTGTAAACTCAGGTTTGCTGGGATCCATACATACAGGGTGGCTGAAAGTAGTATGGTTGCAAGGGTGGCCACCATGGGACCAGTCCTGGCGCAGCATAGAAAGATAACAACTGCGGCTGTGGCTGGATGCTATGACAGGACGGGATACCCAGCTGATCGTAGGTGATGCGTCGTGGCGGGTGTCTCTCTCTCTGTGGTAGCTGATAGGTCGGTTCCTCAGGTTCAGCAACACTTGATGCAGGAGAGGCATCTGGAGAATCAGACGGATTCTCACCAGGTAAGTTCATCTCCTCCTCCTAAGGCAGGTTTTCAAGTGTGATGAGCTCCTCCGACTGATCACCAATGAGAGGCTGTGCTGAGGTGGCAGCAGGGACTGCTACTACAGCTGGCTGTGTCACTAGTTCATGTCCAGACTGTCTCTCATTAGTTACTGCTGGCGGTGTGCAGACTTGAATTGGCTCATAATGGAAGTCATAGTCATCTCCACTGTCTTCATCAGACTCTGCAGGCTGTGACACAGACTCATACTGTCTTTTCTGTTTACTTTTGTCATTTGTCGTTACTTCTGGTTGTCTCTCAAAAGGTAACTAGTCACAGGACATGAGCAGGTTTCTATGCAGGACCCTGGAACGGCCATTACCCTTTTCTGGTCTCACTTCATAAATCGGAAGATCAGATCCCATCTGTCTCACTACTGTGTGGACTGTGTTTTCCCAGTAGTCGCGGAGTTTACCTGGTCCTCCCCTTGGTGTCAGGTTTTTTATCAGGACCCACTCACCTGGCTGTAGCACTGAACTCCTTACTTTAGTATCGTAATATCTTTTACTCCTTTCAGCAGTTTTCTGAGCATTCTCATTTGCAATGGCGTATGCTTCCTCCATACCTCGTTTCCATCTCTCCACATAGTCTGGCTGACTGGAACTTGACTCTGTGTACAGTCCAAACAGCATATCAACAGGAAGCCTAGGTGATCTCCCGAACAAAAGATAGAAGGGTGAGTAACCTGTCACTTCACAACGGGTACAGTTATAGGCATACACAAGTTTGTTCAGGGACTCTTTCCAGTTCGATTTCTGTGCTTCAGTCAGTGTTTTGAGCATTTGCAACAATGTTCTGTTCATACGTTCCACTTGACCATTTCCCATCGGGTGATACGGTGTTGTTTTGGACCCAGCCATGCCACTGAGTTTCTTTAAGTGAGTGAACAACTGGTTTTCAAACTCTCTCCCTTGGTCATGGTGAATGCGGGAGGGAAACCCAAACTTGAGAGCAAAGTCATTGAAGATGAGGTTTGCAGCTGTTTTTCCTGACTTTGATGTGGTGGCATACGCTTGCACAAAACGGGTGAAATGGTCCACAATGACAAGGATGTACTCATATCCCCCTTTGCAGCAGTCGAGATGGAGAAAGTCAATACATACTAATTCAAATGGCTGTGTTGTCACAATGTTTGTCAAGGGAGCTCTCACTTCATGGCATGGCTTTTTCTGCTTGAGACAGGTGCAAGCTTTAGTAACATAGTGCTCAATGTCAGACTGCATATAGGGCCAGAAGAAGCGTTCACGTACTAGAGATACTGTGCGGTCAGCACCTTGGTGTCCCATGTTATTGTGCAGCTCCTCCAACACTTTTCCTTTGTACTGTTCTGGCAGGACCAACTGTTTGTGGACTTTGGTTTTCCTGTACATTAAACCATCACTGTCTATTGTCAGCTTTTCCCATTCTCTGAACAGGCATTTTGTCTTTGGGCTGAATGTCTTTAGCTCCCTAGCTAGCGGTTTGGAGCCTGACAGTTTGCTCTCTAACACAGGATGGATGCATGGGTCAGATCTTTGTGCGTCTTTTAGCTCATCTTTTGGTATGGGACTGACTGATGCAGTGGTTACCTCGCTTTCGGCAGAGACTGACATACATACTGCTGAAAACGGCAGGGTTGTTTCTTGAACCTCAACTGCTTGGATTGTGGCAGCGATAGCGTCAGGTGGCAATTCTTGAGAACATTCTTTCATTAGTGACTCTGCATCAAGCGGCATCCTTGACAAAGCATCTGCATCACTGTTCTCTTTCCCTGGTCTGTACTTTATTGTAAAGTGAAAATCAGCCAATTCTGCAACCCACCTGGAAGTGGTTGCGTTCACCTTGCAGTAGACAGGATATAGGTGAGTGGGTTATTATCACTATACACAGTGAAGGTCGGAGCATAGTATAAATAATCCCGAAACTTGTCAGTGACTGCCCATTTTAAAGCAAGAAACTCTAACTTGCCTGCATGGTAGTGGTAATTCTTCTCAGCTGCTGTCAACGAGCGTGAACCATAGGCAATGACTCTCAGTTTGCCATCCTGTTTCTGATACAGTACTGCTCCCAAGCCTTGATGTGATGCATCAGTGTGTACTATGAATGGCTGAGTGAAATCAGGGAACCCTAACACTGGTGGATGGAGCAAACAGTCAATCAGCTGTTCAAGTGCCTGTTGGTGCTGGTCAGTCCATTTGATTGGCTTGTTTGAGGGCACAACATGACTCATTTTCTTTGTTTTTGGTTTTCTTGTGTTTTCAGGGACCTCTTTTGAATCAGCCTTCAGGAGGCCGTACAGGCAGCTGGCCTTTCTTGAGAAGTCTTTAATATACTGCCTGTAGTAGGTAAGTAGACCAAGCATTTTTCTGAGCTGGCCCACATTCTGTGGTCTGATGTCTTTCAAGGCCCTAACTGCTTCAAAATCGGCTGGGTCGACTCTGCTGCCCTCTGCAGAGACTATCCTGCCCAAATAACGGACTTCAGGTTTAAAGAGGGCACACTTACTTGGTTTTAGTTTGATGCCATACTCTCTGAGACGTTTCAACACTTTTCGCACATCATCCACATGTTTAACGAAACTTTTGCTGAAAACCAGTGTGTCGTCCAGATAAGGAATACAGACGTCATCCCGGAGCCCTTCCAAACATTCCTCCATACAACGTTGGAAAGCAGCAGGGGCGTTCATGAGGCCGAAAGGGATGCGTATCCACTCATAAAGTCCCCATGGAGTAACAAAGGCTGTCATTGTTCTGCTTTCTTCAGCAATAAATCCCTGGTGGTAAGCCTTCCCCTGGTCCAGGAGAGTGAACCAGGAATTACCACCCAGACTGTCCATGATGTCTTGGACCCGAGGGATGGGCTGGCGGTCAGGATGAGTCTTCCTGTTCAGGTCTCTGTAATCGATACACACGCGAAGGGTGCCATCCTTTTTCCTCACACACACAACAGGTGAAGAATATGACGAGTTTGACTTCCTGACCCAGCCCTGTGCTATTAGGTCATGGAGGTAACCTTTCATTTCCTGGTACAGTGGCTTAGGTACTGACAGGTATGTGCGTTTTACTGGTTCTGGATCTTTAAAAGAGATGGTCATTCGCAGTCTTTCAATACAGCCAATATCATTGTCTGATCTTGAGAAGGAGTGACACTCTTCTCTAAGCATCTGTTTAACTACCTGTCTCTGTTCTTCATTCAAGTGACTTACATCTACAGGTGGATCCCACTGTTCACTAGCATTACACGGGGTCTGGATGCTGGTGTGGTTCACTGTAGCTGAGGTTGAAGTTTTTTCAAAAATCTGGGCAGGCAACACAGTCACGATGGTTTGTACTGTACCAATTATTGTGCGTCCTGGCAAAACAATATCATGGTCAGCTGGGTTAACAACATCAACTGTGATGACTGGGAAAGCACCTTTCTGGACTCTGACTAGTGTATCATAGAACTCAAGACCCTCTGGCCACTGGGGGTTCAGACCTGGCTGAAACAGCATGGTCATGTCATCTTCAAAAGGCTGGGCAGCTACACGACACTCGATCTGAATGCTACTGTGCTTTGGTACTGCAACCATCTCTTTCTTTGTTTTCACTGCATACTCATCTACCTGTTCTGCATTAACAGCTTGTATAAAAGCTTTCACTTTTTTTTTTTTTAGACTTGGGAAAGCTTTTCTCACGGCACTGTACTGTTTGGTCTTATCAGTATTTGCCAAGATGTGCTCAATGACATTAAAACCGATGATGGGATGCGACAGGTGACGGCCTTTCATCACAAGCACTGGAATGAGTAGTTCTTTTGTTTGGTCCATTTCTGAGGTGAGCTGGAAGGTTGTCTCAATCCATCCCAGGTAAGGCATTTCAGTTCCATTTGCTGCAGTCAATGTCAGATCATTAGGTGAGTCCAGGAATTCTGAAACCTCTCTTAGTCTTAAACTTGGTAAGTATTCCTCTCTCCACTTTTCATCAATAATTGACACCTGGGACCCTGTGTCCCATAAAATTTGGAGTTGGTGACCATTTAAATAGCATTCAACAAGGCACTGTCTGCCAACTAGTGAAGTGACTTTGTGCGGCTGGCCGACTGGAGCTAAGAGTGGCAAATAATGTGCCCTTTGTCTTTACAGGGAGATTTTCCATTAACATTGTCAGTTATCAGGTGAGTACATTTCCTTTTATGTTCAGTCCAATGTTGTTTTTGACATGCTCTGGAACAATACAGTGTCTTTTTACAGGATGAGCATTTCTTCAATTTCTTTGGTGAGGCTTCCTTGCCACAATTTGCACATTTCTGGGACGCTTTACTGGCTACGGTTAACACTCGTCCCTCAGTGGTAACCCCCTGCCATTTAAAGGGGCCTCTCTTGATGGTCTGACTCCTCTGATTTTACATCCAGCTTGAAAATGTTCTCCACTCCCACATCGGTAGCAGTGTGTACAAATTTCATCTGATCTGGTCTGCTGGCAGACAAAGCACCTCCTTGGGACATGAGCAGAGTGGTTGGTGTACAGGTGAGGGGCATACTGGGGCCGTGTTGGAGCTGGTGCTTGGGGCAGGCTCTGGCTGCTATAATACTGCTGCTGGGAAAATGGCTGGGCATAGTGTTGGGGCTGAAATGTAGGCTGCCGTAGAGTCTCTTTAATCTGGGCGATTTCTGCACTGAGACCCTTAAGAGAAGCAACACCTGTCTTAAGTTCTGCTAACTCTGCCATCAATTCAGGTGGTACTCTTATATTAGCTTCTTTCACAGAGCACTTTGTAGATGGTGGATCTTCTAACTGGACTACACTTGCACTTGTAGCTAGCTGTTGGGTGCTATACTTCTTTTTGTTTCTTCTCTCTGCCTCGTTAGCACAGGCAATGTTTAGCCTCTCTAACAAAAGCTCATCTGAGGTTTCAGTATCTAGCAGGAGGGGCTGCATGTCTATCCTGATGCTGTCATTCTGGAGACCAGTAAGCACTGTGTGTAAACTCATGCGCTGGACTAGAGCTGGGTCATACTTAAGCCCTGATTCTGACTCTTGGGATGCAAATAATACTTTCTGCCTTAGATCTAAAACTCGCATTACAAAGCTCTGAGAGGTCTCCTTGCTATGCTGTGCTTCTGATGCTAGCTGTTTGTAAAGCTCTGTGGCGCTCTTTTCTTGAAAGTGGGACCGCAGAATGCATCTCAGTGTGGGAAGAGTCAGGTGAGATTTTCCCTCTAAATAGCTGCGTAGTTGCGAGCCTGGAGAGATAGCTCTGATTACAGCATCCATAATCTCTATCTCGGGATAACCCCTGTTTAGTCCATTCTCAATCTGATGAGCAAGACTGGAAAATGTCAGCTTATCTCTCTGACCTGGTTCGCCTATTTGTCCGGAAACTTTGAAATCTTTACGCCAGTGTGGACTCGTCTGCTGCTGAGCACTGGCTAAGGGTTGAATGCTCACTGGAGAGCCTGCGGTGGCTTGGTGCAGGGAGTCATTAACAAGGGCATTGACTGTAGTAGTCTGCATCATTCCCAATGTTTGCGGTTGGCTTGCAAAGCTCAGTTCATCCATTTCTTTCTGTGTCTCTGTCTTCCGAATGTGGTGTTCAACATGTGTCATCTCACTATCACCCCCACCGTTGAACATCTCTGCAATTTTGTCTTTCAGTAGCAACAACTCTGACACACCGTCGTCTTCTAGCTCTGCCACTTCCTCTCTTTCAAGGTGCTTAAGAATGTGAGTCACCAATGAAATCCGGGATTTTCCTTTAATATTAGCTCTTTGTGCGCCTGATATGCTCAAAAAGTCACAGATTCCCAGTAAACTGTCTCTAGTTAGGGTCTGCAACACTCCTACTACCTCTTCCTGCAGTTCTTCCAGGGCTGACATGTTGACAGTGCAGGGGCCTTTAACTGTGCAGGAGTTGACTCTGAACTGGTGGGTCCTTACTGTCCCTGATGAGCTCTAACTGGCCTCAGGTAACGTGTACTCGACCACCAGCTTCCAGTTCTCCTTGAACAGCTACACTTTCCTCACTGCAGCCTGCCTGGGTGTAGATTGGGGATTTAGCTGGTGCAGAATTCAGCATACAGGCTGTGGACACTGGACATCTGAGCAGCAATCCCAGCGGTGCCTCCAATATGTTATCCCTCAAACTAAAGAGGGGAGAAATAATCACAAAAGATATTAGATGTGTGTCTCTTGCGCGAGCTTTACTCGAATGAAATATGAAATGTAACAATAAAATACAACAATTTACACACTACAGAAAGATACAGGAACAGGAAATGTACGAAATGTATCTAAAATACACAGAAAGATACAGAAACACAAAAAATGGCGAAGCTGGGACCTGCACACACACACACACAACGCCGGTTAAACTAGTCTGCCTGTACATACATACACACACACGCAACGGCGGTTGGCGGTTAAACTAACACACAACGGCGGTTGGCGGTTAAACTAACACGCAACGGCGAGTGCCGGTTAGACTAACACACAACGGCGAGTGCCGGTTAAACTAACACACAACGGCGGTTGGCGGTTAAACTAACACACAACAGCGGTTGGCGGTTAAACTAACACACAACGGCGGTTGGCGGTTAAGCTAACACACAACGGCGAATGCCGGTTAAACTAGCCTGCCCGTTTACACACACACACACAACAAAACTTGACTACATCTACCCGAAAAATAACAGAAACATTATACATATATTCTTAACATGTCAACAAGTTACTACAGACAAAACAACTTAGTTTCACATACACAACATACCTAAAGAGGGGAGAAATAATCACAAAAGATATTAGATGTGTGTCTCTTGCGCGAGCTTTACTCGAATGAGAAAAGAGCGAAGAGCGCGAATTCTCCAGGTATGTGGGCGGAGACTAAAGTAATTGATCTCAGAGTACAGGACTGAGACCAGTCTGTAGATCACAGGTTAAGATTGGAAATACTTTGAATATTAGAATTTTTACATGTTAGGATTAAATAACAATGAAAAAATAAACACTCTTAATAAATGTAATAAATATTCAGCTTTCCTTTACCTGCACAACAGTCTAAAGAGTATCAATTCCCAACTTGTCACACTGCCATTAATCCCCAATGAAGAGCATCTTAATTATGAGCTTTCATGGTGAACTTATATTCCAAAATTGTCATCTCTGATGCAATAGAAAAGCACTGGATCTATACATTTTTTTTTATTGTTTGTTATTCACATTGATGTAATATTAAGCACATTTTTTAATCATGATCACACATTTTATATCCTTTCCTGTAATAGATGACATTGAAGAAGGCTGTTCAGCTCCCAGTGCAGTGCTGCGACGAAAGAGGAAAGGTGTGTCATAATGTCAATCCATAAATGTCAGAATATGGTTAAAAAATGTATGTATATATTTGTAATTGTTTTGTCATCAAATATTTTTTGTCCATAATAGTGTCAGAGCCAAGTCAGTACATGGTCATAGAGGAGTAAAGAAATTAAAACGTATTCACACCTGAGAGGCTAAAATCATAATAAAATAAATTAATACTTGATTAATGTAATAGTTGATCAATAGTTGATTAATTGTTATCAATTCACTCTAAATGTCACTCTAAATGAATGTGCTTATAGTTTGAATGGTCTACCTTTCATTTTAAATGTGTCCTGTAGGATGGGATTTGCATTGGTCTAGTCTTGGTCATCACTTGGTCTCAGTTTAGATGTTCTTAAGTAAGAGCATTAGCTGACAGTGAATGAGACTGTAATCTTTTATTTTCTCCACTGGTCTCATTGCTACACATTGCCCTTAATTCATACAGTAAGTGTGTCCATTCTTTGTAAACAGACATGTCTACTAACACATGATTTTGGAGTAATCTTGGTTGTCAAAGACAAAAATACCCTAGTCTCTGCTGTGAAGTACTCTACACTTCCATGACACAGTAATTTGAATTGATTTTGATTGATTTGAGCACTGATTGCCAATATATTTATCCTATCACCCATCTCTATAGTCCATTGTTTACAGTAATTTACCAATGATGCATGCAAGCTCTGTACCAGAATAACTACAATTGAAACCAGTCTGTAAAGGTTTAGTGTAATATTAAGATATTTAAACTTCATATTTTCCCTTTCAGAATGCCCACATACAGTGTCAGGGAGCCAAGATTTCTACCCTGTGAAGAGGGTTGCCAAATGCGAAGTTGTAGAGGTTCAATAATCCCACACAGTCAGAGTCATTCACCTGCCGTAATCATAAGGAATTCAAAATGATATTATTTCTTTATGGGTTACTTCCTGTCTGTCATTGTTGGTTCTTCATATAGTGGATAAAGTCTATAAAAGCAATCTCTGAACTCCACGTTTTTTAGAAAGTCTCATGTTAGAGAATCTTCCAGTCAAAAAGTGCTGATAGTTTTTCTGTAATCTGTGTAATAATCCTGAAAAAGTAGTCAAGACAGTGGTATAGCCAAATATTTGAACTGAAAAAGTCTCTTTATTTTTTAGGGACAAAAATTGAAGCTGGTGGAGTGGGAGCCGTGGAAACTCTGGTATGTATGACTTCTGATTTGTCATAGTTTACATGTTATGTTGTTTTCTCCTAATCTGTCTCCAGTCTTACTTGACACCAACACTGAGAACATTCACATGAACACCAATAATCTAGTCATGGCCAAAATTGTCCCCACACTAAACATTCAGTGCTGAAATAGCCTACATTATATAAAATATATTAGTCTTCTAGGAGAAATGTGAAAAATAAATAAAGCCACATAGGTTTAGTCCATGATTATCCACCCTGTGAATATAGTGTCATTGAATATAAAGAGGCTGCAGTTGTCTCAGTCAGAAATTCTAAAACATCTATCATGCTTCTCTGCTAACAGCACCACTGTACAGAAGTCAGAAAGAGGCTTATTTAAAAATGCTAAAATTGTCCATCACTGCATCATTGCCTTACTGCCTTACTCTCACTTTATAAGTGGATGAATGGTGTACATGCTAACATGATTGTATATGATACATTTTTGTATATGATATTCATTTAAAAGTTAAGTTTCCAGACATTCCCACCAAAAATAACACTGGTTCCTTACTTGAATCGAGGGTCTAAGGACAGAGGGTGTCACATACTGTACAGATTGTAAAGCCCAACAAAACAAATGCAATTTGTGATTTTGGCCATATGACATAAAACACCAACATGGTGGCTTGGTGGTCAGCACTGTTGCCTCACAGCAAGATGGAGATTAGATTATCCTGGGATCTTTCTGTGTGGAGCTTGCATGTTCTCCCTGTGTCTGCGTGGGTACTCTGGCTCCCTCCCACCGCATTTTGGGGATAGGATAATCTCACCCAAAAGATGCTGGGATATGCTCCAGCCCCACTGTGACCCCAACAGGGATAAGTGGAAGAGAATGGATACATGGGTGACTTGTGTGCACCCCATGGTGTTCTTCTACAACCATTTCTTGACTATTAATTAACTGTCATTTCATTAAAATCCACTACGATACAACTATTGGAAAATAGTCACAGGGGTCTAATGTGAGTCTTACTATGTCTGACTATGCATTTGCATAACCAAACATAACATCAGTTGCTTTCTTTTTTGTTACAGTGGAAAGGACTGGCCTTTGGAGTGGGTGCCGGATAAAGACACCACTTGCTAATGTTGCCAAAGTGCAGATGGGACTGCAGTGCCCTTGTGTTTGTCATGTTGTTTTGTTATTTGTTTGTTCTGCAGTGTTGCCAATTATTGCCACTTGAAGCAATGAGTGTTCATTTGCAGTACTTTCTTTAATAAATACATACCAAATGAAGTCTTCTTTAATATCATTGGTACATTGCTCTTGGAGATAATACTATGGGAAGGCTGGCTCTGTAATTGGAGCCAAGATGGATTCAGGGGGATGTGGTGGAGAGATACACAATGAAGACGATGGAGGCCATCCTGAACAACATGGTTCAACCACTTAACACCTTGATGGACCAAAGAAACAACAGGCTCCTCCCTCTCCACTCAAGGACTCAGAGATACAGGAGATATTGTGTACCTACAGTCATCAGGCTTAACACTTCTTTGATCAAAAGATGAGCTGACAGACATTTGAATTTCCCTTTGGGGATGAATAAAGTGATTATTATCTAATACGTTTATCATTCTAATTCATGTTATCTACATTTGGTCAAAAATATAAGTACATTCTTCACACTCTTGTCTGTATGAAAACATTCTGGCCATACTATACTATGATTTGCTCTGATATGATTAAAATAAAAGTCCTCCAACCCAAACAAACACATCGGTTGCAACATCTTTACTTTTTATTAACAAGGATCATCTATATGCAATGCAATTATTAATTCGGCTGTAGTAGATATTTGATATATTCAACAAATATATTATTTTACGACCATATTTTACGTCACAACTTAGCAACTGGGAAGAACTACCGTCCACAAAACGCCATTTCTAAAATAATACCTAAGATAGCAGAAATAAAGCAACATCTTTACTTTATCTCCACACAGATCGTCTATATACTAGTAGTTACTAGTTCGGCTATACCAGATATTTGATATATTCAGTAAAAATATCGTTTCATATCCGTATTTTACAAACCCAATTTACGACCCAAAAGTACCGCCCCCAAAACGCAATTTCTAAGATATTAGTGATAATAGCAGCAATAAAGCAACGACTGTACTTTTTCTTAACATATATCATCTCGAAACAGCGTGATTACCAGTTCGGCTCTACCAGATATTTCATATATTCAGAAGAAATATAATTTTACAACCCTACTTTATGACACAAAACTACCGCCCCCAAAACGCAATTTCTAGGATATAAGCGAATATATCCGAAATAAAGCAACGTATATGCCTTTTCTTAACATAGATTATCTAGATACAGTCCGATTACTACTTTGGCTGTACCAGATATTTCATATATTCAGTATAAATATAATTTCATAACCCTATTTTGAAGCTTTTCTATAAGCACCAAGTTCAAGGTTTAAAGGTCAATATTTTAAAGCAGGCGCTATGTAGAGTCTTCATACTGATATATGTTACTCTCCAGGCCGAGACCTTTCCAATGATGTATTTGGTTTAGCTCTATGACAAAGTTTTAACTTTCACATTTCATGGACCCAAGCCATCACAGGCTTAGTTTCTAAGAGCACTTTGAAGGACCAGTGGATACAATGAAGCTCTTGTTTATTTGTTTGTTATTTATTAGTGGAATTAGGGACCAAAATTAGTCACTTTAGGAGATTGTAATACTAATGACAATCTAGGGCAGTACTAGAGGTTTTGAATTCTGATTCTGATTCTGATTCTGATCTGATTCTGAAGAAGGCCTGAATTGCTTGATTTAGGGTTAGACCCATTCTTAGTCATACATAAGCTATTAACACAACCCTGGATATTTGTTATATATATATAATATATATGTTTGGATATATGGATATATATATATATGGATATATGTTTTTATGATTATGCAACAGCAGGGGTTGGATGTAATGCCAAATGGAAAGCCCAGTTTGATTAAATATATGAAAATGACAAGTGCAAAGATATAGAGACTTAATGCACACGCATGGAGTGTGTGTCTCTATTGAGGAAGACTTTTAAGCTGCATGTACAAACACCTATAGGGTAGTTTTTTGGGGGAAGGACAGCCTCTTAAAATAATGTGAAATGTGTCCAATCAATCACATAATGATTTTTTCTCATAAGCTTTTTGACTTAATAAAGTATTATTGCAGATGTTTTGTCAACAGTAAAAGTGCATCATATAAAGTAAGGTGCTGCTTAGGGATACAAGACCAAACATTTGTATATGACAGCAAATAGCCAACTACTACTACTACTACTTCTACTACTAATGATAATAATAACAATATTAACTGTTGTTTATTTGTGTCTATAGTCTACCAAAAATAAATAAATAAAATAACTGGAAAACAGAGTTACAAATAGAAAAAAGAAAATTTCACACATTTTATTTTCATAGACATTAACAACACTTTAGCATGAACAAGTATACAAGCACTGCAACACATTTTTATGCATGGCTCATGTAATGCTATGACAAACTACTTCCTTTAGTTGGTACAGTAATGACTGCAAACACTACACTCAAGACTCAACTATTGTTATTGATCATATGTATGTTTTGGAATGTATTTTATGTGGTGACATGTACATAAGTGGCTCATTCAAAAGATTAGTCACACTATCACCATGAATGACATCATTACATCCAGTGGCAGAGTATAAAAATCCTTCATATAAAGAAAAGCATTGATAACACACTTTAAAAATACTCCACTACAACAGAGTGCATTACAATAAAAAGGATACAACAAATAGATGCTACAATACTACAGGAATGCAACTAACAACTGTTTTCCAACTCGATAAATCAATCTATTATTTTATAGATTGATCAATTAATTACTTACTTTTTGCAGTCCAATCAGAATTGCCATAAAACTCACCCGTCAAGAAGCAAAGATTTACAATGCCTCAAAATCACTGTCTTCTGAACTCTCATCCAGTTCTTTCTGGCACTCCGGTATTTCTTGGGGCCAGTCCTCCAGCAAAGATGCAGCATTTGCTCCCAGGGCCTGGCTGTAACTTGCACATACAAGTTGGAACTTCTCATCCACATCGGCAAGCCTTTTCTGAAGAAGACACTGTAGCCCACCATGTCCCACTTCGCTTAAACTTCCTAGAAGGAAAAATGTAAGAGGCATCATTTCAGTGAGTTTGTTATGTTCAACTAGACCTTTACTCACTTAACTGAAGAAATACAGAATTTACATTCTGCCACAAGGAATTCAAAACACTACTAGACACTTCTTCTGATCAGTATGAAGTCTGAACCTATCCTATCTAGTTAGGGTTGAGTCAGAGATTACTGTGGCAGGGGAAATGTCACTCACAAAAATCAATAGGATTGTTCCTGTAGTGGTCATGAATTTGGACAGTAAATTTAACATGTGTACTGTTCCAAACCAAGATCTGTAGTGGTGGTACAAGTGTGGTACATGGGTACAAATCCATAGTATGCCCCAAACCGTAGCTGTAAGGACATACAAGTTAACCTACCACTGCTCCTGACAGTGGACATTTCTGACATCTTTGTCCTGCTGTTCTCAGCCAGATCTCTGAGGTAGGTGCAGCGCTGTCTCATCTCCCTCACCACAATGACCCTTTCTTCTTGAAGCCTCATTTTTGACATATATGCATCAAAAATCTTCTTCTCTGTGAGGATATTGCTGGATTCTGAAGTAATACAAACAACATTCAGTCAAAACAACGTTGAGCTATACATACATACATAAAAAGTGTAGATCCAAATGGCAACAAGTATTTGAAAAGTATAGGATTGACACTCAAAGACACCACAGCTGCCCAAACATTACAGAATTAACACTGTAAAGTGAGCAAGATCTTTTGTGTGGCATACCTGTATGTATAGAGTAGCATATATGTCATATCTTTAGTTTGGTCAATCATGATCACAAACTTATAATCACTTTAGAGAAAAAATGTCCCATACCACTGTTGTGCACTTCCTATGGCCATATCAGATCTGCCCCACTGTCTCCTCCAACCACAGAGAGTCTGCTCTCCACCTTCACCACATCGATCTGCTCCTCATTAGACACCTGCTCATTATAGAGCTTGATTGTCTCCAGGAGTTTCTATTTCTCTTCCCTCAATTTCCTTCCACGCAAGTGTCGAATTTCGTTGCTATCTAAAAAGTTAGAAACCACAGAAATGATGCACATATGTGTGTATGCAGACATCGGATGGTAGAAATATTACATGCGTTTTCAACATACCAGTCTGGGTATAAAGGCTGGCTTTTTTCTGATGAACACTGAGAAACATTTGTTCAATGGACTGCTGAAGATTCTGCTGGTCATCGCGTTGGGTACTTAATAAAAACAACAACAATAAAAATATAAGTAAACATTTCATATTTCATTTAGGTAGTGCATTGAAAGAGTTCAAAGTGTAAGTTAAACTGACTTTTGGTCTTTGGGCAAAGCAGACCATACAGTCTCAGTTATTCAATTGATCATCATGTTACATTATTACTGAATAAATTAGCCATAAAATACAGTACCATCAGCAGCCCATTGTTTGACATCGTGTACCCACTGCTGCACCATGTTCTCAGGACACCCAAGCTCTCTGCTCAAATCTTCCAGCCTCTGAGACTCTTCTTGAGCCTTTTGGAAAGTCTACAGTAAAGTAAATAAACAAACTTTGCCATCTTCTTAAAATCTTAGAAAAGTGAGGAAAATCATGAAAAGCGCAGTATGAAGTAATCATGTTGTCAGTCATGTTTTCCAACCACATTTACACACAGAACTAATATTGTTTGTCAGCTTTGTCACATGGCATCTAGTCAATACCTTGACATATCTGCTGGGTAAAGCAAGATGAAAGCCATCCTGCTTCCGTTGGTTCCAACCAATGGCGTGGATCATTAGCATGTCGTTCCGGGCTTTAAAAGAGCATACATTGCAAGGAGGAAAGTCCCATTAATGGTCATGGTACATGCATTCACAATTGAGCTTTAATTAGAGACAAATAGAAGTTTTATTAATGCATTATAATATTAGGATAAAAATTAAGAATATCTCATACTGTACAAAGTATTAGAATGAAAAGAAGAAAGAATAAAAGACTAGAATATAAATAAGGAATACTTACCAGATTTCGTCATGTACTTAGTCTTGAGAGCACATCGAAAAAAAGAAGCTGTTCACCATTTCCACCTCCTCCCTGGCAGTTGTTCCAGCACCCTCCTGATTCCTGCCACTCCATGTGATCTAACAAATCACAGTGAAACCTGTCATATATATTATTTAAGTACTGAAGCAGTTACACTTGTTTTGATTATGAATATTTGGTATCTCACACTTGGTGGAATGGGCCTTAGCATGCATCACAGAAAGGAATGGCCTCATCTCTAGCAAAGGTCTGAGGTCCATCATGGACACTGCCTACTTCTCCAGTATTTACATGCAATGTCTGTGCAGTAGAACTGCCCATTAATGGCTGCCTGGAGCTCCTTCTGAAGGAAAAGGGGATAGGCAAATATTTCCCCCCTGTAGATGTTGAGAGCCTTGAGCAGCACTCCATGTCTGCCAACAACCACTTCAAGGCCCTCTTCATCCAGCTTACTTGCTCTTCGGGCAGTCTCTCGTGCAGCAGACCATTTACTGGCTCCACAGATTCCTCTGCCAGCAATCTAGATGATAAAATATTCTGGTTAAAACTGAGATGTGCCATTTCCTTAACTTACATACTTTTATATTATATTAACAGACAACAACTGACCTTGAAGAATACTAACACTATTAAATAATGTAAAAGGCATATATCTCAAAAGTTTGGCCATATAATGTATTTGAATAACAGTGCAAATACTACTAACACTTTTCATTTTGCTCTGGACGTCCTCAACAAAATGATGTATGTCACAATCCTTGGCAATGAAAGTGCCATCAAAATATGGCTCCTCTGACCTTAATGAGATAAGAAAAAAAAGATTATGTTCATGGGTCTCAGACATTATTTATTCAGCTAATTTTAAAAAGTGTAAATTAACTCACCCCTTTGACTGTCGAAATCTGTATTGTTTTCGGTTGCCATCTGCACAGAGAGCCTGCATGTTCGGTGTACATGCAGGACAGGTGAACTGTTTAACACAGGCCATTTTGTCACACTGGAACTGGCAGAATGTATACTCCATGAAGCTTCTCTGGAATATGTCTCCATGTATTTTCCCAGCCTGTCAATTTGTAAAAAGTTACATGAAATAGCTAAAGTAATATTCTCCAATCTCTGCAACTGTCATCCACACTGAACCTACCCTTCCAAAGTGAGAAGTTCTCCTCTCTAACATCTGCAAAAAAGCTTGCCTGGACAAACTGGGTGCAACAGTTTTCATTACTTCAAATGTGCTGAAGACATCAACTGAAAACAACGTCTCAGCATTTACAGTTGCTGGCCAGTACCCACTCTTTATAAGGTCGCTTCTGTCAGGTGTCCACTGTGCCAGGCACAATCTGCACAACAACTTTGGCATGTGCAAATCATACCTACCTAAAAACAAAAAAAGAAAATACGATAAATATGTGGTTATTTTGAGACATACAACTTAAATAAATTGATAGTCCATACCATTTATGGAAACCAAGATAACTGCTCTGCCAGCTGACTCTGTAATGTTTTCAGGGTCACAGGTGCATAGCTGGGAAGGTCTCACTGTAGGCAACAGTCGCACTGAAAAGAGAGGTTCAATAACTAGGGAGAAGACTTAAAAATGTATCCAATTAAGATTATTATCTAAACTAAAAGGTCAAACATAACTTTAAGCACTTTACCAAAAGGATCAGAATAATACCTTGACTGACCAGACAGTATGCGCCATCCTTTTCTACGCAGCACACTGTTGGCTCAATGGGCTTGTAAATCCCATCAATGCAAGACTCCCTGTTATGAAGTGTGAGTTTAAAATTAATGTGTATATCACATTCCATACACAGCCAATCCTCTGGCATGCAGTCTCTGCAGCGAATTATAGCAGGGGAGGTGCAGTGACAGCACTTCCTTTTTGGGACCTCATTGCAGGACAGCAAACAGTTCAGGGGATGGGACCGTGCTTTCCGCCACTCATCTTGAGCAGCAGACTGTCGCAAGCACCATGAGGTTGAAGGCTGCTCTTCCATATTCTCAACATTTGCTGTGGTCAGAATGTCCTTTAAGCTCTGCATCTCAGTGTCTTAAACACAGATAAAATAAACATTAAATAATTAAACATTCCTACACACTGTGTCCTAACTTAATTACACTTAATTGAATACTTAATTACAATTAAGTATCATCTTACCAAATACATATTGACAACAGGTCTTGGGTCACTGTGGGAACCTCCTCAGCAGGCTCAAAAGAAGCAGAGGCCTCCTTAGAGGCAACAGAAACTGAAAAGATTGATAAAAAGGAAAGACAAAAAAGTCAATCTGTATATTATACAGTATGTATTGTAACATAAGGCTGCACAGTTAAATCTGGATTCTGAGCCTCCCTTCCCTGCTCAGGCTGCTGCCCCCGACCCGACCCCGGATAAGCGGTAGAAGATTCTTTGCACTTGAGGATCAAAAGACATAATCTGGAAACAGATCTAACTGACACAAATCTCAGTCTCCTTAACAGAAGAATGGGACAACACATTGGGGAACTTGACTCCATATCTTTGCATTTGTTTAGCATAACAGTAGTTGACATTTGAGCTTATGTAGTGTAAAGATGTTTCTGGTCCTGGAAAATATATTTTAACAAATGTAACAGATCCAACCTGTGGCCTTTTTGGCACCATAGACAAATAGAAAGGAAACAGACATACAGTGGAAAACCCACCCTGTTCGGTGGTCTATGTTTTAAATGTAAAAAAACTGTACATTAGCTGAATTTTAAAGACTATGGACACAGTTACTTGTTATTACTCATTTGATTAGGGTAATGACAAGTTATCTTGCAAGACATGAAATACCTGTAGCCGATGCACGTTTTTTCCGTGTCTCTCCACTTCTGCTTCTTTTTAAGATTCGACGTCCATCTGCATCTCTCTCCACCCATCGGACAGTAGGCTTACTGCCTTCAGCAGGTGTAGTGGATGCAGATTTTTTCTTTGCCTCCCTTTCCTTTCATGAAAAAGAAAGCATTGTATGATAACACTGAAATTCAGAACACTTACAAATTGCCACGTTTTAGTATTATCACAAATACTCAAGACTCACTTTATATTCAGCCAGTAACTTTTCTGCTAGGAAAAGAGCATCCGCTGCCTTCCCACTGCCCCGCGGATCAGCCATTTAAGGCAGACGCATACAAACAGACAGGTAAACAAACAAACAAACAAATATATATATATATATATATATATATATGGAGAGAGAGAGAGAGCGAGTGAGAGAGAGAGAAAGAGATAGAGAGGGGTGTGTGAGAGAAAGAGAGAGAGCGAGTGCAGTAGAGGAGTGGCTCTTAAAAGAGCCGTTGGTTTACTATAGAAAAAGCCAAGGAGAGGTAAAGGTAGGAGGGGGGGGGGGAAATATAAAAACATGGTCAATTCTCTTGCAGCAAGCCTTTGTGGATTTCACAAAGAGCAAATACTGAATTCTTAGTCATCTTCAACGTGTCAACTACAAGCATGCTAGCAAAACACAGTGGATATTGTGGACAATACAGATCTACAGGATTGTGCTGAATTCCTCAAAATGAATTAAATATGCCGTTTAGACAACTTCACTGCAAGATTGTGGCTGCAAAACTAACTTGTTGTAGGAATATGTAAAATGGGAGCAGACTGGAGAGACATTAATACACTGGACACAGAGAGGCTCATCTGAGCATTGCACTAGATACTATCTTGTGAGCACTAGATACTAATTATATTATTATATATTAGATAACTAATTCATCTGTAACCTTTTTTGTTACAGTCCGCATTTAAATGCCCTGTCCTGCAGTCGGACACTCATTTGTCCTCCTTTTGAGAAAATAACAAAAACAGTCCACCTTCTGACACATTACCTTGTTAGTTTAATACTTATTGGCTTAAAATGTGTGTCAAAATAAGTAATTTCATTGGTTACATTTTCGTGTTGTGACCTATCAACACATGGCTCATTTTAATATTTAAATGAGCCATGTGCTGATTCACAACACTAGATCTGTATCTAACATTAGCTCACTAGAAATGTTTTTTTTTTTTTTTTTTATCATGTCCCTTTAGGGGACATTTTAAGAAGTCCTCTAATGCTTGTGCACACGTACATATAACGTTAACTTCATAGGCAGGCTAAAAAATCATTAGCCTGTTTAAAAGGACCTTGGCTGACCGGACCTGCTGAAAACGATAAAAAAATAATTTTTTAAAAATAATTAACATTAACCAAGACTTCCCCTTAATAATTTAAAGCTGAAACATACTTTTATATGACGTTAGTTGTAAAGCTAATTGCTAAAATAGCTAGCGTTTGCTAACCGAGTCCTCCAGTTTAATCTCAAGTTAATAACCTTCAGATCTCTACCGACTCTCATCAAATCCAATAAACATAGTAAGACACATAGGCGGGCTAGAACATATCCAACACAAAGTCATCATAAACAAAAATTAAAATCAGCAACATATCATGGACTGGTGGGTCGGGATCTGTAAAAATGGCGTGACTGATTTCTTCCTCTGCTCCATGTAGTAGTTGTAGTAGTTGTTGACAATGAGTAAATGACTGCCATCTGCTGGTACTGCACGTTCATGTTAAGGTGTTACCATGACCGTGTGCTCCACACGCTAGTGAGATAAAAGGCGTGTGGAGGACACGCAAGGCCCTAGTGACTGGCATGTGTATTACACGCTTTGGCATTGTCCACCTTTTTATTAGTTAATTACAAGTTTTGCAGAGCTTTCAACCACATCTCACGTCCTTCATCAGTGAATGGATTTCACAGCAACAATCCCACAGTGTACAATCTGGTTATCTCAGGACGGGAATTCCATACTCACTGTAGGTCACTGTGATTGTGAGCCATGTCAATTAGCTGATGAAGACTGTGAAATGCAGTAGAAAGTGTCATAATAGGCTAGTAAGTGGACTTTGAGTTAAGATTATTTTGTCACAAATGTTGTATTGGTTTTAATCAGGTGTAAACCTTTAACATTGAATTGATATGCTATGCTGTTGTGTTCTCCAGGTTCCACCAATGCCTGCGAGCGCACGTCGTTTGTCTTCCTGCGCCAGGAGCTTCCCGTCCGTTTGTCCAACATCATGAAGGAGATCAACCTGCTGCCGGACCGGCTGCTGGCCACGCCCTCCGTCCACCTGGTCCAGAGCTGGTGAGATAGTGATGGACTGCTGAATGAATACTCCCTGAATGACTGACTTATTGATCAATGGTTCTCAACCTTTTTTGGTGTCAAGGACCCCCAAACTGATTCACATCAGGACCTGTATTTGATAAGAAGTCTGAAGGCAGTCGTTCTTATATATTCTCTCATTGGGCTAACGTTACTCAGTGAAATAATAGTGAGAACCACTGGATTAATACAATACCTGATTCACTGGTGACTGATTTACTGACCTTACATCTCACTGTAAAATAACACCTTACATTTCTTTTTGTTTTTACAAAGGAAGTACAATGTGTGTTTAAAGAACCTACCAAGTGAACTTCTACATTACTAATTTTAAAATGTTAAAACTTTGTTGCCGGCAGGTAGCTCCTCACAGCTTTCTGTGACGTTTTCCTCAGGTAAATACTGCTATATTAACTACATATACATACATATAACTAATATATATATATATATATATATATATATATATATATATATATATATATAAATATATATATATTAACCTCTATCTATCACATAATGTTAGTGTTTATACCTTAACTATGAGAACCAACAGTGTTTTATGCTTGTCTTTCCAGGTACAGCAGTGAGCAGTGACCTACAGTCTACACAGCCCAGTGAAGTTAAACATATTATATATTACATAATATTAACAACATTAGTCAAGCAGTTGTTTCTAGTGAAGAAACAGCCAGTAAATGTACCAAAGTAATCAGAGTAATAGTATAATGATTACTGTAACCTCCCATCTGTTATATTCTTTATACACATTAGTTTACTGAGACCATGGAAACAGAAACCTGGAATACTTTATCCTGTACAACATGTCAACATAACTGAAGGAATCACTCATTTAATAAAGTAACTTGTTCATGTGGTTTAAAAACTGCCAAGTAACCAACTGTACTGTATCCATATTTCATAGTCTGATATTTTAACTTAAAAGTATTATTACCAAAGTTCACCTTCAGATATGTGTAAAAGCTGCAATTATGTTTGAACCCCATTAAAAATACTGTATACTGAATATTCTATCATTTATATTATATACTGTATTATGATGTAATTTATCTTCCAATGTAATAAAGTTTGAATGTGAGACAGTAATGTATTGTGTTGCTTACAGTCATTAATACAGGTTTAAGTTCCACATTTTCATATTGATAGATGTTACACGAATCAGGTTTTCAACTCTTGTACATCCAGGAAATCTTCATAAAACCTCTGTGAAATAACATGTTATTAATATAAAACCACACTTATTACTGAATTTAAAACTGACCAAAACTCTTCTTAAAGGTAAAACACTTTATTTATGTTTCATTCATATTCCAGTTACACATGTTGTAAGTAATAAAGCTATAACTTTTATGTAAACTGTGCAGACTATGTCCTACATCAAGGTTTATGGTTTCTAGTATATTGAAGTGTGAGCTGGTAATGGAGCTCTGCAGTCAGTGTTCATCTTGTTGAGTCTTCCTTTGGATACCCAGACTGTCCTGATGCTGCAGCTGTCTCTGTCCTCTGATCGGTCCAGGAACACCTGAGCTTCATCAGGTCACCTGTAAAACAAGGCAGATTCAGTGTTACTTGTAAGGCAGCATATAATATACAGTATAATATAATATACAGTGTAATATAATACAGTATAATATAATATACAGTGTAATATAATACAGTGTAATATAATACAGTGTAATATAATATACAGTATAATATAATACAGTATAATATAATACACGTATAACAGCTCATTGTGGCTCAAAGTAGTCCTAAGTTATAAAATAAAATAATAAAGCAGTGTCTCTGGTGGGTTCCTTGTTGCAGCTAACTGTAGTGATGTGTTGTTGAAACAGTCTGAGGTTACCAACACAATGTCTATCTAATGGCAGCAGATACACACACAGGACATTTACTGACTGTAACTGATGTTGGAACAAGTTCCCGGTGCAATAACAGACATTTAGCAGTGAGCCTCAGTGTTTATAATACAATAGGAGATGATATGAGTATAGGATGTTACACTGGACCTACACTTATATCGTCAGTAATAGCAGTACTTCAGTAATGCTAAATAAATGGATCAGAAAACTTTTATTCATCGCGGTTTGACTCCACTAAACAACCTAGAGAGCAACCCCAGCTGCTGGGTGCTAATCAAAGTTACACAGTAATACTAAACTAATGAATCCCTGCAGTTTGACTATTTCTCTCTCACTGTAGCTCTATTGTTAACTCTGGTGCACGTTGATCAAGTTAATTTACACACCGTAACACACACACACACACACACACACACACACCTAAACGAAGCAGAAGAACAACAAAGCTAACGCTAGCTGACATAACGTTAGCACGTCAGTACAAAGTCGCATAAAAAATAATCACCATAACTTACTTATTCTGTTAGCTTCACTGAGGCTCCTGTAGCTAACAACAGTTAGCATGTGCTAGCATTACACGAACAATGAAAAACAGCATCAATTCTTAAAAATACTTCCAGTTACTTCCTCTGCCGTCTCTCCACAGACAGTTGGTACAATCCCTCTTTCAGGAACAGTCTTTCAGCTGACTCTAGCCGGACATTGCCGTCAAAAATAAAAATAAATGCACTGTGCTCATACATATGTAGAGATTAGTGTTGGGCTGTGCAGCCAATGACTGAACAGTTTGTCTGCTGAGGCCTTTGCCCAGACATCAGGCTGCAGGCTGCAGGCTGCAGGCTGGGCTTGCTGGTTCTCCTAGCTTGCCTTTTATAGTAACAAGGCGGAGCTCCGATAGTCAACAGGAAGTAAAGTGAGGTGGGTGGCAACAGGCTGAGCAAATGACGTCAAAAACTCTGGACCTCTGAACCTGCGTGATTTATCTCCTATATTCTGACTGAGGCAGCCCACAAAAACATGACTGAGTCATTTTTGTTCACACTTTGCCTGCTGATAGGCCCTCCAGAGTCCCAAATGTACATAATCAAATGATTAAAAAGTTGGTTTTGCATAATATGTCGCTTTTAAGAAAGCTGAATTGAGATCTCTGGGTGACATAAAACCATGCCCAAAGAGTGCATCAAGGCACAAGATTCTAGCAAGCATCTTGATCATAGTGATAACTAGACGTAGCATTTTACTATATGGTCTGATGTTTGAACCCTAAAAAAACATTGAAATACTGTGTTGGACGCCCCAAAACTAACTGTACACGCAAGGAATCCCTAAAATATCTGTACATGGAAGTTAAGTGATTCAGTGATGACAACTTATCAAAACCCATCAGAGCACAGAGACTAATACTCAACCCAGGAAAGATGGTGCTCGATTCCAAGGGTTCCCAAACTAATGCATACAAGGACATTTCATGTTTTATCATATTTAGCAAATAACATATTACAAATAATAAGAATATTTAATCATGTCTTAGATTTTGCTCAGGTAGTAGAGTAAAGTTAATGTGTACTGTGTCATTCATATAGGGCATTTTTAAATGATTCGAAACTTGACAAGATATGACAAACTTGAATATGTACTGTTGAGAATGTTTTGTCCATTGTACTGAATGTTTTATTAATTTCAATGTGTAATTTTGTAGGATGGTACAGTTTGCTCCTTCTAATGGCCTTCGTCCTGAGGCATAACGGATTTTCCATGAACTTTTCCCTGCACTGATACCAGCAACCTCTTTTCTCTTCCATAAATCCTATGGCCAATATGGTGAGTATGTGCCCCATTTCTACTGCCATCAGTGTTCAAATTATATTGGAACAAAAGATTGTGGTTTGACACAGTGTGTTCTGTGTGAGGCAGAATTTGATGTGGATGTGAGTCTAGAAAAGGGTTCATATTTTTTGGTGATCAGTTTATCTTTGCAAATTAAAGAGATTCTGGAAAATCCCAACATCAAAATCCAAACACATACATCAACTCCAGGTTTAATTTGTGATGTGCAATGTGGAGGGGAGTATAGGAGGCTAAAAGACAGTGGAGAAATAGGTGATGATGATATCAGTCTGATCTGGAACACTGAGGGATCCCTGTTTTTTAAAGCTCTAGATGCCAAATATGGCCTATTCAGTGCCAAATCATAGAACTACATCCTACATACAGGAAGAACAACACGTGTTCCTTGTCTTTGGTTTGGAGAGAGCAAGCCTAATACTCTCTCTCTTAATTCCATTTGTAAAACAGCTGCAGGAACTTGAAAGTCATGGGATCACCTGGGGAGATGGTTGCACTTCAAAGGTGCATGCACTTGTTTGTAGTGCAGATTCAGTTGCAAGGCCACTTCTGCAAAATAAGAAGCAGTTCAATGGTATTTATGGATGTGACTTCTGTTACCATAGAGGTGGAGGCTCATATCCCTATGTAAGTCCTGAACCCCGTCTGCATACAGAAGTTGAGCATTTTGACAATGCTATGAATGCAACACAGCAGCCTATCATGGAGTGAAAGGCCCAAGTCAACTAATGAAATTTGACAAATTTCAAATGGTGCGAGGCTTTGTTCCAGAATATCAGCATAGTGTATGCCTTGGAGTTACAAGACAGCTGACTTCTCTGTGGTTAGATTCCACAAACCATCAGCATGGTTGGTACATAGGCACCCAAACTGAGCAGATCGATGAAGAGTACCACAATCTATGCGAGAGAGAAAGTTCTGGAAGGCGTCTGAGTGGAGGTCTTTTCTTTTGTTTAATGCTTTGCCTGTTTTAAATGGCATCCTCCCCAGGAAATACTGGAATCATCTTTTCCTTTTGGTTTTTGCAGTCTATCATCTCCTGCAAAAAAGGATCAGAGAGGCCGAGGTGGTGATAGCCGAGCAGGCATTGAAAAAATTTGTCAGGGAGTTTCAGGGGTTATATGGCACAGCTAATGTGTCATTTAATGTGCACCTCATGACACACTTGGCTGCGAGTGTGAGGAACTGGGGACCACTGGGGGCCACATCCACATTTTCCTTTGAATCTTTTAATGGCACCCTGTTGACATATTTCAATGGCACAACTCATGTCCCTGTCCAAATAATGAAAAGGTACCTTAGGGAGAAAGATCTTTTCTCTGAACTACAGGGCAGAAAGTGTTCTACTGACAAATCAGTTCAAATCAGTGCCCATGTCAGAATTTTTGGTAAATCAGTACAGACAGATGTTTCGGTTTTACACATGCTTGCAATAGATGACCTACTAGGTGTTAGAGTGAAACAAGCCTCCTACTACAACCCTTTCATTGTGAATGGAATACTGTATCACTGTGACACAAACTGCCGCCTTCAGAAAAGAATCAGCTCTGTTATAGAGTTGCAGAATGGGGCATTAGTCACAATTGTGAGTTTGGTCGTTTCTGGTGCAACACACTGTGTTTTGGTCAGGGAGCTTGTTAAGTCTGGAAGGAAGCTGTGCAGAGACAGAACACTTAATATTGCATCAAGCTTTGTGTATGAAGTGTCTGAGTGCAATATAGTCTATGCCATCCATCCAGAGTCATTGGCACGCAAATGTGTCATGGTTGAATCCAGGGAGAAGGTATATGTTATTCCTCTACCAAACAACATTGAACGAGACTAATGTGGCTGGGCATCAAGGAAATTGCTGTAAGCTGAGTACTGCCAATAAGTCCTGAAATTCTGATACCTATTGAATTGACATGTAAATACAATATCTGTACAAAGAATTACTGTTCTTTACCTGTTACATAAAGTGACCCTTCTGTCAATCAAGTGTTTGTGCATTAATACATGATGATAACAGTGTAGACTTCTATGTACTACCTCAACAAAACGTGGAGCCTAATGAAAAAATATTATTTGAACAATATATGCTTACTTAGTCCACGCTGCAGCATTTTATCATATTACCCTTTCAGAAATCAACAATGTAAATACACATTCCATTAGTAGGCTACAGTAAATTAATACATTTCCACTAAGAGCATTTGCATTTTAGCATATTTTCTGAAAGTACTTTGACATGCTAATAAAAGTACACTTATATTGTAGTGCACTTTGTTTACAGTGTACCAAGATCACACTACTGATTAAGTGGAATCAGTGTACACTTTCAAAAATTATACTAACTCTGTATTACAAATAAGTGTACTTACTACAAGTACACTGAATTACCACTATACATTTTTCTATTTTAACATATTTTCTGAAAGTATTCTGATATGCCACTACAAATACACTTATTTTAGAGTGTACTGTATAAAGTGTACAGAAGTAACACTTCTAATAAAGTGAGATCATTGTACACTATCAAAAAGTATACTAACAATTGATTTCCAAAAATGATACTTCCCATAAGTACCCTGAATTACCACTCTACATCTATTTTGAAGTATACTTCTTGAAGTACATATTAAATACACTTTAAATAAAGCGCAAAAACCGAGAAGCATACTTGTTTTATACTTCATGTACTTTATTCATATTACTAATACACTAAAGTATACTACTTTTTTACCTGAGAATCTCTTTAGCAAGGATTTCTTTTTTTTCTGTGGCCGTCGCTTTGGCTCTGTCGCAGACGGTTTGCCTGTGAGGGAGTACACTGCTGGCATCCACATGTCCGTAACGTGCACTTACGTCAATAAGTGACTGGGCCACAGCACAGACTCCATCGCCAGAAACAATGTCAAAGATCTTGACAGCGCAACATAGTCGCCGCTGGTTTTACTACCCAAATACAAATTCTACTTCATGTTATCAGCAGATGAGCTTCTGACAGAAGATTTGTAAATGAAAAGATGTCGGACTTCTGTGCCGCGTATGGATGCTCTATTGAGCGGAGCATACAAACCAGATCTCGTGGGATAAAGCAGATCCCATGTCTACAATAATAATAATAATAATATAATATTAATATAATATAATGATAAGAATAGTAATAACAGTAACAATATAATAATAATGGTTATTTTATTATAATTATTATATATTATATATATATTATTATTATACTCAAATGCAATGTATACACTTCAAGCAATACTTTAAATAAAGACCTGAACACACCTGAATGTTTTCTGGGTTCTTTTCGTTCTGTCTCTGTCTGTCTGTCTGTCATGTCTGACGTTTGACAAACAAACCTTGTGAAAATAGCTTGACAACTGAGCGATTTATTATCACTTTTATAGTGTAGAAACACCATTCCTCCATAGATGTAATTATAGATGGATGCACTGTAGGAGCGAGTGGCCCTGTTCCAAGATTATTATTATTATTGCTATTATTATCATTATATTATTATTATTATTATTATTGTTGCTATTGCAATTATTATATTAATATTATATTATTATTGTTATTATTATACTTATATCACTATCATCATCATTATTATTATTATTATTATTGTTGTAGACATAGGATCCGCTGTCTCCCACGAGATCTGGTTTGTATGCTACGCTCAATAGAGCATCCATACACGGCACAGAAGTCCGACATCTTTTCATTCACAAATCTTCTGTCAGAAGCCTGCTGCTGATAACATTAAGTAGAATTTGTATTTGGGTAGTAAAACCAGCATTTTAAAATATCCAAGCACCCTGTATCATAGCTACATGTGTGACATTTTTAACAAATCAATACAGTTTGGAAATTGGTCCAAAATTCAGCGAATAATTCTACTTTGAGATTGAGGAGTTCCTCTTTCCTTCGTAGGTTGATGCACCGCTGCCTCTCCTAGCCCTGTTCCAAGATGGCCACCCTGTAGGCACGCTGCTCTAGTGGGCGGCAGCAGTCGATGCGGCATCTATGTATATATGTCTATGATTACATAAGTTAACTTATATAATCTTCATGATATATAATGAGGTTTGTTGGCTGTTTATCTGCTGTGAAGGTGTAATTGATTATTGTGTTTACATGTGTCATTTTCGGTTTATTCAATCAAACTGTAGTGTGTAGCTGTATATACTGTATGCTTGGTTATAGCACAAGATGTATGAGACATGCATACAGCATTATTTTTGTTAATTTATTTACAGTTCTTACAGGTTGACCAGCAACATGATTCTGCGATCAGGTTAATATTATAGTGATGGACGTTTCTGTAAGAGTCTATAAGTGCCACGGATGTGTTTACATTAGAGTCAATAGAAAGCCCAGTGCATCCCATACAGCCGCATATGGTACCCATTAGCGGCTGTATGGGATGCCAAAGAAAAAGAGACAAACGAGTTGGGAATGAGAATTGGTTGGGGAAAGTAGATGATAAGGAAAAGATGTGGGAAAAGGGGATATAGTGAGAATTACTTTCACTCCTAATTTTTTAGCCTATAACATATATTTGGACAGTGGGAGGAAACCGGAGCACCCGGAGTAAACACACACAGACATGGGGAGAATATTTAAACTCCACACAGAAAGGTCTGGCCTGAACTAGAACCTGACTATGAGGCACCAGTGCTAACCACTAATGCCCCCATGGTGTTGTCAAAAAAGGGTATAAAAGATGATTAACAGGAGATTGAAACAAAGGGAGAGAAGAAGAGGTGCAAGAAAAAGATGTAGGGAAGCCGTGGGGAAAGGAGGAAATAGGAAAATATATGGGGAAATGGGATGTAAGGAAAAAATGTAGGGAAAGGCTAAGGTCGGGAAAGGATGTGGGGAAATGAGGAAGATGGGAAAAGATATGGGGAAAGGAGGAGGTATGGAAAAGATGTAGGGAAAGTAGACGGTAAGGAATTAGCTCAAACTTGTTGTGATCCAAGTATTGTTTAAGTGACTTTTGATTTTAACACTTCTTTCCTTGAAATAGCTGGTTGGTACGTTGTCTTCAGCCTGACTTTACTGGTTTCTTGGTAGCTCAGCTCCAGCTTGTTGCGTTCCAAGTGTTGTTTCATGGACCGAGTCTGATGAGTGCCAAACCTGGGCAAAGACTCCCCTGTGTTATCACAGTAGTTGGAACCCTCTTTAGGAAGGGGGTTACGCCGTCCTGCTGCTACTTCCTTTGAAGGGTCTTTCGATTTCAACACTTCTTTCTTAGAAACAGCTGGTTGGCAGGTTGTCTTCAGCTTGTCTTCACTGGCTTCACGGTAGCTCAGCTCCAGTTTGTTGCGATCCAAGTGTTGCTTCACTGACCGAGTCTGAGTAGTGCCGAATCTGGGCAAAGACTCCCCTGTGTTACCACAGTAGTCAGAACCCTCTTTAGGAAGGGGGTTGCAAATGAATGTGTTGTCCACAAAGTTGATGTGTTAGAAGCAGAAAATGGGCAGGGTGAGGATTTGAGTGTCTTTGACTAGGGCCAAATTGTGATTGCTAGACGACTTGGTCAGAGCATCTCCAAAACTGCTGCTCTTGTGGGGTGTTCCCAGTCTGCCTTGATCAGTACCTATCAAAAGTGCTCCCAGGGTGCCCAGCTGGTCATAATGTCATGGCTGATCGTTGTAGAACAAAGCACAACAATGTTTTTATGTATGAAGATATTCAATTACTTCAAAGTAGCTTTTGCTGGGAGACTCCCAGACACACCAACCAGGGTTTGTTAAAAAGGTCTGATTGTGCTGAATCCAGCAACATATTAAACATAACTGTAGCAGGTATGATCAATAAGAATGTGCCATCAAAATGGGTTAGGGTTATGGGTTATAGAAGATGAACAAGAAATTGAAACAAAGGATGAGAAGAAGAGGTGCAGGAAAACATTGTAGGGAAAGGAAGAAATAGTACAAAAACAGACATTTAGCAGTGAGCCTCTGTGTTCTTCATACACATATACAATAGGAGATGATATGACTAGGAGATGTTACACCAGACGTGCACTTATATCACACTGCAATAACCAGTGATAGGCAAGCTACTTCCAAAATGTAATATATTTCATATTACTAGTTACTTGCATTTGAAAGTGATACATTTCTTTACTTTATTACCATCTGTGTAGAGTAATAAGTTACTCATCAATTTAGTTATTTTCACCAAAATAAACATTTAGGACAAGGCATTACAAAATGAAGGCGCACAATAATTTCATTTGTATTCTTTTAACCTATATGAATTTCAATTTACATAGTAATGCATAGTTTTAAAGGTTGTCTTCCGTGAATGATTTTTCCTCAGACTCTGACACACAAAACTCTAGTGACTCATAACTTTATATATTTCTATCCATATTTTTTATTTTTGTTCATTACCACCCGCAGTCTCATTTATGAGTATTGTATTTACTTAACTGTTCAAGTATTCTGAGATGATGTGACAATAACAACCATGAAAATCCCTCTGCAAACACAACTGACTTAACAAATTAAAAAAAAAAATGTATCATTGAATCACCTCTCACACCACCTGTAGTGTCTCATCTTAAATGAACTATCTGTGTTTATACCTTAACAATAGGACTATATCATTAGAGATTTGTTTTTACCTTGTCACTTGATTGAACAGGGATTTTGCTGACAAGTTTTTGAAACGCCGGCGACTCAATTGTAGAAAAATGTTCGGCAGTTCAGGAAAAAAAATTTAAAATCTTTGCAATTAAAAAAAGTAAATTCCTCCTCACATTTTATACTGCTATACACTCTTTATAATTACATGTCTATTTGAAAGACGCACTATTGTACAGGAGAAATTGTAGTATGAAATGATGGGGGTTGCATAAAGGGCCAGTTGAAGATAAATGTTTTTATTGTTAGATATACACCGATCAACATTATCACCACCTGGGCATCGACTGTGGAGCAGCGTGCCTACAGGGTGGCCATCTTGGAACAGGGCTAGCAGAGGCAGCGGTGCATCAACCTATGAAGGAAAGAGGAACTCCTCAATCTCAAAGTAGAATTATTCGCTGAATTTTGGACCGATTTCCAAATGTATTGATTTGTTAAAAACGTCACACATGTAGCTATGATACAGGGTGCTTGGATATTTTAAAAATGCTGGTTTTACTACCCAAATACAAATTCTACTTAATGTTATCAGCAGACGAGCTTCTGACAGAAGATTTGTGAATGAAAAGATGTCGGACTTCTGTGCAGCGTATGGATGCTCTATTGAGCGGAGCATACAAACCAGATCTCGTGACAGCAGATCCTATGTCTACAACAATAATAATAATAATAATGATGATGATAGTGATATAGGTATAATAATAACATTAATAATATAATGTTATTATATATAATATAATGATAAGAATAATTATAATAATTATAATATAATATTAATATAATGATAAGAATAGTAATAACAGTACCAATATAATAATAATTATTATTATTATTATGTTATAATTATTATATATATGTTATTATTATACTCAAATGCAATGTATATACCCTTCAAGCAATACTTTAAATAAAGACCTGAACACACCTGAACGTTTTCTGGGTTCTTTTCGTTCTGTCTCTGTCTGTCTGTCTGTCTGTCATGTCTGATGTTTGACAAACAAACCTTGTGAAAATAACTTGACAACTGAGCGATTTATTATCACTTTTATCGTGTAGAAACACCATTCCTCCATAGATGTAATCATAGACGGATGCACTGTAGGAGCGAGTGGCCCTGTTCCAAGATTATTATTATTGTTGCTATTATTATTATTGCTATTATTATCATTATATTATTACTATTATTGCTATTATTGTTATTATATTATTGTAATTATTGCTATATTATTATTATTGCTATTATTATCATTATATTATTATTGTTATTATTATTGCTATACTATTATTATATTATTGTTGCTATTGCTATTATTATATTAATATTATATTATTATTATTATTATTATTATATCACTATCATCATCATTATTATTATTAACTATATATAACTATAAATAGCTCTATCGTTGCCTCCGGTTCACGTCTACCATGTGAACAGCAACAACACACATACACTAGGGGGGCTTCAGTATAACAACAAAGCTAACGTTTCGTGAGCTCACGTTAGCTCTTCAGTAAAAAGGGACAGTTATTCTCCCTCCATATTACAACATAAAGTTCGACATCGGACTTAATAATACTAGTTCAATTCCATTTTATTTGTATAGCGGTTATTCATAACAGAAGTTTTCTCAGGACACTTTTCAAATAGAGCAGGTCTAGACCGAACTCCTTGTCAGTGCTATTACTGCATTTATGCTAACGGTATGGATCAAAGTTTAATCAGTTGTGGTTTCACAAACACAGCCAGTACAGCTGTACGGTGCTAATCAAAGGTACACAGCCTTTCTCCAGTTTGACCACTTTCTTACACAAAGCTTAGTGTGTTCTCTCGTTCCCTGCTTTAATATAACTAGCTCTATCGTTACCTCCGGTTCACGTCTGCCATGTGAACAGCAACAACACACATACACTAGGGGGGCTTCAGTATAACAACAAAGCTAATGTTTCATGAGCTCACGTTAGCAAGTCAGTAAAAAGGGACAGTTATTCTCCCTCCATATTACAACATAAAGTTCGACATCGGACTTAATAATACTAGTTCAATTCAATTTGATTTGTATAGCGCCAATTCATAACAGAAGTTTTCTCAGGACACTTTTCAAATAGAGCAGGTCTAGACCGAACACTGTAAAAAGACTATTGTAGAGTTTACAGTAACTTACTGGCAGCACGATGCCAGTAAGTTACTGTAAAAGTACTTACAGTACCATTACTGTGTATTAATTTACAGTAGTTATCCTATTACTGTATAACCATTTACAGTATTTATTTACTACTGTATATGAATTTACAGTAGTTATCCTATTACTGTATATGAATTTACAGTACCTGTCCATAATATTGTATCTTAATTTACAATACTTATATTATTTTAGCATTCACAGTACTGCTACTACATTTACCTCTACAATATAAATTATTTTCAATGATTTACACATTTATCAGTATGTGTTTTACTATATTACTTCATTAAAAACATTGTACTTGCACTTGTACAAAAACATGTCGTTTTAACAACACCCTGGGGCTTGTGGAAGTTGTGGGTTTGCACTTTGCTGTGTAGGCCATCAAAATCAAAAGTTGGAAAACGGAAACAGACACAGAAAGACAGAGACAGTGAGAGAGAAATAGAGAGAGAAAGATAGAGAAAGAGCAAAATATGAGAGAAAACATGGAATTAAGTGTGATGGAGATAAAATGTACTGACCTGAAATCCACAAACTAACAGCATGAACATAAACAAGTGTGTGTATGTGTGTGTGTGAGAGAATGAATCTGCAAGCATGGGGGGGGGTAAATTATCTGTAATATATCTAATTTCAGCCAAAACAAAACAGCACAACCTGGAGTTACCCCCCCACATTAAATGAAATTATCATTATCATTATCACAATTATTATTGTTGTGCCATATTTGGTAACACTTTATAATGAGTACACATTATTAACCATTAGTTAGGCATTAATAAATACTGAATTCAGCATTTTAAACACATTTTTCTGACATGAATACACATTAGTATATATAACACAGTTAAAAATGTTTTATTCATCATTGATAAGCACATTAGTTATGGATTAGTAAATACTGAATTCATCATTTATAAAGCATGTTTCTGCCATAAATACTCATTACTATGTGGTTTATAATCACAGTTATACATGGTTTACTCTTCATTAATAAGCTCATCTATAACGTGCTAATGATTGCATTTTCATATTTTATATAGATAATGGATTCAGCATTTCTAAATCTATTTAGGTGTATATTTCTGCATGCACTTGCACATCCACTATTCAGACATGTAGCTATTAATGATTAGTGACTGTTAGCAGATGTTCCATAAAAAACTCACAAATTAATTTCCAATGGATGTCCTATGAACAGTTATTAATGCAGGAATTGGTAACACTTTATAATGAGTACACACTATTAAGCATTAGTTAAGCATGAATAAATACTGAATTCATCATTTATAACGCAGATAGGTTTACTTTAAAGTCAATAGAAAGCCCGCTGATGGGTATGATGGAAGTTTCTGTAAGTGTCTATAAGTGCCACGGATGTGTTTACATTAGAGTCAATAGAAAGCCCAGTGCATCCCATACAGCCGCATATGGTACTCATTAGCGGCTGTATGGGATGCCAAAGAAAAAGAGACAAACGAGTTGGGAATGAGAATTGGTTGGGGAAAGTAGATGATAAGGAAAAGATGTGGGAAAAGGGGATATAGTGAGAATTACTTTCACTCCTAATTTTTTAGCCTATAACATATATTTGGACAGTGGGAGGAAACCGGAGCACCCGGAGTAAACCCACACAGACATGGGGAGAATATTTAAACTCCACACAGAAAGGTCTGGCCTGAACTAGAACCTGACTATGAGGCACCAGTGCTAACCACTAATGCCCCCATGGTGTTGTCAAAAAAGGGTATAAAAGATGATTAACAGGAGATTGAAACAAAGGGAGAGAAGAAGAGGTGCAAGAAAAAGATGTAGGGAAGCCGTGGGGAAAGGAGGAAATAGGAAAATATATGGGGAAATGGGATGTAAGGAAAAAATGTAGGGAAAGGCTGAGGTCGGGAAAGGATGTGGGGAAATGAGGAAGATGGGAGAAGATATGGGGAAAGGAGGAGGTATAGAAAAGATGTAGGGAAAGTAGACGGTAAGGAATTAGCTCAAACTTGTTGTGATCCAAGTATTGTTTCATGGACCGAATCTGATCAGTGCCAAACCTGGGCATAGACTCCCCTGTGTTGCACAGAAGTTGGAACCCTCTTTAGGAATGGGGTTAACGCCGTCTTGGTGCTACTTCCTTTGAAGTGTCTTTTGATTTTAACACTTCTTGGTAATAGCTGGGAGGAAGGTTGGTTCCAGCTTGACCTTGCTGGTTTCCTTGTAGCTCAGCTCCAGTTTGTTGCAATCCAAGTGTTGTTTCATGGAGCGAGTCTGAGTTGTGCTGAACCTGGGCAAAGACTCCCCTGTGTTATCACAGTAGTCGGAACCCTCCTTAGGAAGGGGGGTTAAGCCGTCTTTGTACTACTTTCTTTGAAGTGTCTTCTGATTTTAACACTTCCTTCTTGGAAATAGCTTGTTGGCAGGTTGTCTTCAGCTTGACTTCCCTGGCTTCATGGTAGCTCAGGTCCAGTTTGTTGCAATCCAAGTGTTGCTTCACCGACCGAGTCTGAGTAGTGCTGATTTTGGGCAAAGACTCCCCTGTGTTATCACAGTAGTCGGAACCCTCTTTAGGAAGGGGGTTACGCCATCTTGGTGCTTCTTCCTTTGAAGTGTCTTTTGATTTTAACACTTCTTTCCTTGAAATAGCTGGTTGGTACGTTGTCTTCAGCCTGACTTTACTGGTTTCTTGGTAGCTCAGCTTCAGCTTGTTGCGTTCCAAGTGTTGTTTCATGGACCGAGTCTGATGAGTGCCAAACCTGGGCAAAGACTCCCCTGTGTTATCACAGTATTTGGAACCCTCTTTAGGAAGGGGGTTACACCGTCCTGCTGCTACTTCCTTTGAAGGGCTAAGGTCGGGAAATGATGTGGGGAAATGAGGAAGATGGGAGAAGATATGGGGAAAGGAGGAGGTATAGGAAAGATGTAGGGAAAGTAGACGGTAAGGAATTAGCTCAAACTTGTTGTGATCCAAGTATTGTTTCATGGACCGAATCTGATCAGTGCCAAACCTGGGCATAGACTCCCCTGTGTTGCACAGAAGTTGGAACCCTCTTTTGGGGTTACGTCGTCTTGGTGCTACTTCCTTTGAAGTGTCTTTTGATTTTAACGCTTCTTGGTAATAGCTGGGAGGAAGGTTGGTTCCAGCTTGACCTTGCTGGTTTCCTTGTAGCTCAGCTCCAGTTTGTTGCAATCCAAGTGTTGTTTCATGGAGCGAGTCTGAGTTGTGCTGAACCTGGGCAAAGACTCCCCTGTGTTATCACAGTAGTCGGAACCCTCCTTAGGAAGGGGGTTAAGCCGTCTTTGTACTACTTTCTTTGAAGTGTCTTCTGATTTTAACACTTCCTTCTTGGAAATAGCTTGTTGGCAGGTTGTCTTCAGCTTGACTTCCCTGGCTTCATGGTAGCTCAGGTCCAGTTTGTTGCAATCCAAGTGTTGCTTCACCGACCGAGTCTGATGAGTGCCAAACCTGGGCAAAGACTCCCCTGTGTTACCACAGTAGTTGGAACCCTCTTTAGGAAGGGGGTTACGCCGTCCTGCTGCTACTTTCTTTGAAGGGTCTTTAGATTTTAACACTTCTTTCTTAGAAACAGCTGGTTGGTAGGTTGTCTTTGTGGTGGAAGTTTGACCGAATAAAGGAAAAATCAAACAAAGACAAATTTGTCTTTGTATATTTATTCAAGCTTCTGCGCAAAAGGATCGACATCAACAAGTAACAGTCAGTGTCTCCCGATGAGTCGATGAAGAGTGCATTAATACCAGGGTTTTTATATGCATAAGAACAAAGAGTTTTGATGTTCATAAAGAGATAGATGTCAGGGACAAATAAGGGAGGCATTCCCAAGTGAGGGCCCACTCCCTTCTCAGACCAAAGAAAAGGAAAAAAGTTTAGATGTTCAAGCCAGGCTATAAATGTGTCTGTCCTTGTATACAGGTGGTTATTATGTGGTTTATCAGACATGTGTAGGTTGGGCTATCTTTAAGCCTGTCATGTATTACATGAAGCAAATGTGGTTTGTCCTCGTATTAAGACAGCAAGTTAATTTGCAGTGCAGCGGAAACAGCCTTCTACAGAGTGGTGTAACACAAAGAATCACAGTCAACACAAAGGTTATATACTGAATGATAATAATAAATATTTTTTCCTCTACAGTCTTCAGCTTGTCTTCACTGGCTTCATGGTAGCTCAGCTCCAGTTTGTTGTGATCCAAGTGTTGTTTCATCGACCGAGTCTGAGTAGTGCCGAATCTGGGCAAAGACTCCCCTGTGTTATCACAGTAGTCGGAACCCTCTTTAGGAAGGGGGTTGCAAATTAACTTTTTGTCCACAAAGTTGATGTGTTAGAAGCAGAAAATGGGCAGGGTGAGGATTTGAGTGTCTTTGACTAGGGCCAAATTGTGATTACTAGACGACTTGGTCAGAGCATCTCCAAAACTGCTGCTCTTGTGGGGTGTTCCCAGTCTGCCTTGATCAGTACCTATCAAAAGTGCTCCCAGGGTGCCCAGCTGGTCATAATGTTATGGCTGATCGTTGTAGAACAAAGCACAACAATGTTTTTATGTATGAAGATATTCAATTACTTTAAAGTAGCTTTCGCTGGGAGACTCCCAGACACACCAACCAGGGTTTGTTAAAAAGGTCTGATTGTGCTGAATCCAGCAACATATTAAACATAACTGTAGCAGGTATGATCAATAAGAATGTGCCATCAAAATGGGTTAGGGTTATGGGGTATAGAAGATGAACAAGAAATTGAAACAAAGGATGAGAAGAAGAGGTGCAGAAAAACATTGTAGGGAAAGGAAGAAATAGTACAAAAACAGACATTTAGCAGTGAGCCTCTGTGTTCTTCATACACATATACATATACAATAGGAGATGATATGACTAGGAGATGTTACACCAAACGTGCACTTATATCACACTGCAATAACCAGTGATAGGCAAGTTACTTCCAAAATGTAATATATTTCATATTACCAGTTACTTGCATTTGAAAGTGATAAATTTCTTTACAGTATTACCATCTGTGTAGAGTAATAAGTTACTCATCAATTTAGTTATTTTCACCAAAATAAACATTTAGGACAAGGCATTACAAAATGAAGGCGCAAAATATTTTCATTTGTATTCTTTTAACCTATATGAATTTCAATTTACATTGCATAGTTTTAAAGGTTGTCTTCCGTGAATGATTTTTCCTCAGACTGACACACAAAACTCTAGTGACTCATAACTTTATATATTTCTATCCATATTTTTTCTTAGTGAGGGCTTTGTTCATTACCACCCGCAGTCTCATTTATGAGTATTGTATTTACTTAACTGTTCAAGTATTCTGAGATGATGTGACAATAACAACCATGAAAATCCCTCTGAAAACACAACTGACTTAACAAATTAAAAAAAAAAATGTATCATTGAATCACCTCTCACACCACCTGTAGTGTCTCATCTTAAATGAACTATCTGTGTTTATACCTTAACAATAGGACTATATCATTAGAGATTTGTTTTTACCTTGTCACTTGATTGAACAGGGATTTTGCTGACAAGTTTTTGAAACGCCGGCGACTCAATTGTAGAAAAATGTTCGGCAGTTCAGGAAAAAAAATTTAAAATCTTTGCAATTAATAAAAGTAAATTCCTCCTCACATTTTATACTGCTATACACTCTTTATAATTACATGTCTATTTGAAAGACGCACTATTGTACAGGAGAAATTGTAGTATGAAATGATGGGGGTTGCATAAAGGGCCAGTTGAAGATAAATGTTTTTATTGTTAGATATACACCGATCAACATTATCACCACCTGGGCATTCTGGTGGACATAATGTTATGGCTGATTTATGAAATTTCCAATTTCTCTTAAATTAGTTTGTTTATCTTTTGGTTGTTTTATTTTTTTGCTTATATTACCACACACTGTCTGTGTGGGATCTGGTCTGAATCATTTGACCACTAATGTCCCCGTGGTGTCCACAAAAAGGGATATAGAAGATTAATAAGATACTGAAACAAAGGGAGGGGGTCTAAGGAAAGTGAGGAAACAAAGAGATCAGGAAAAGTTGTGGCGAAAGGAGGATGTAGGGAAAAGATGCGTTTTTGTTTTCAGGGGTTTAATGGACCTGGTTTGTCCGTGGTGTGCCAAATCTAGGCAAAGACTCCCCTGTATTTTTATCAAAGTAGTTGGCAGTGTCATAGACATATATACATAGACGCCGCATCGACTGTGGAGCGGCGTGCCATCTTGGAACAGGGCTAGCAGAGGCAACCTACGAAGGAAAGAGGTACTCCTCAATCTCAAAGTAGAATTATTCGCTGAATTTTGGACCGATTTCCAAACATACTGATTTGTTAAAAACGTCACACATGTAGCTATGATACAGGGTGCTTGGATATTTTAAAAATGCTGGTTTTACTACCCAAATACAAATTCTACTTAATGTTATCAGCAGCAGGCTTCTGACAGAAGATTTGTGAATGAAAAGATGTTGGACTTCTGTGCCGTGTATGGATGCTCTATTGAGCGGAGCATACAAACCAGATCTCGTGGGAGACAGCGGATCCTATGTCTACAATAATAATAATAATAATAATATTAATAATGATGATGATGATAGTGATATAATTATTATAATAATAACAAAAATAATATAATATTAATATAATATAATGATAACAATAATTATAATAATTATAATATAATAATAATTATTATTATTATATTATAATTATTATATATATATATATATATATATATATATATATATATATATATATTATTATTATTATACTCAAATGCAATGTATATACCCTTCAAGCAATGCTTTAAATAAAGACCTAAACACACCTGAACGTTTTCTGGGTTCTTTTCGTTCTATCTCTGTCTGTCTGTCTGTCATGTCTGACGTTTAACAAACAAACCTGGTGAAAATAGCTTGACAACTGAGCGATTTATTATCACTTTTATTGTGTAGAAACACCATTCCTCCATAGATGTAATCATAGACGGATGCACTGTAGGAGCGAGTGGCCCTGTTCCAAGATTATTATTATTATTGCTATTGTCATTATATTATTATTATTATTATTATTGTTGTTATTACTATTGCTATTATTATTATATTAATCATTATTATTATTATTATTATTATTATTATTATTATTATTATTATTATTATTAACTAGTGTTCTATCGTTACCTCCGGTTCACGTCTACCATGTGAACACCAACAACACACATACACTAGGGGGGCTTCAGTATAACAACAAAGCTAACGTTTCGTGAGCTCACGTTAGCTCTTCAGTAAAAAGGGACAGTTATTCTCCCTCCATATTACAACATAAAGTTCGACATCAGACTTAATAATACTACTTCAATTCAATTTTATTTGTATAGCGGCAATTCATAACAGAAGTTTTCTCAGGACACTTTTCAAATAGAGCAGGTCTAGACCAAACTCCTTGTCAGTGCTATTACTGCATTTATGCTAACGGTATGGATCAAAGTTTAATCAGTTGTGGTTTCACAAACACAGCCAGTACAGCTGTACGGTGCTAATCAAAGGTACACAGCCTTACTATACAAATTAATTTCTCCAGTTTGACCACTTTCTTACACAAAGCTTAGTGTGTTCTCTCGTTCCCTGCTTTAATATAACTAGCTCTATCGTTACCTCCGGTTCACGTCTGCCATGTGAACAGCAACAACACACATACACTAGGGGGCTTCAGTATAACAACAAAGCTAATGTTTCATGAGCTCACGTTAGCAAGTCAGTAAAAAGGGACAGTTATTCTCCCTCCATATTACAACATAAAGTTCGACATCGGACTTAATAATACTAGTTCAATTCAATTTGATTTGTATAGCCGCAATTCATAACAGAAGTTTTCTGAGGACACTTTTCAAATAGAGCAGGTCTAGACCGAAAACTGTAAAAAGACTATTGTAGAGTTTACAGTAACTTACTGGCAGCACGATGCCAGTAAGTTACTGTAAAAGTACTTACAGTACCATTACTGTATATTAATTTACAGTAGTTATCCTATTACTGTATAACCATTTACAGTATTTATTTACTACTGTATATGAATTTACAGTACCTGTCCATAATATTGTATCTTCATTTACAATACTTATATTATTTTAGCATTCACAGTACTGCTACTACATTTACCTCTACAATATAAATTCTTTTCAATGATTTACACATTTATCAGTATGTGTTTTACAATAAAACATTGTACTTGCACTTGTACAAAAACATGTTGTTTTAACAACACCCTGGGGCTTGTGGAAGTAGTGGGTTTGCACTTTGCTGTGTAGGCCATCAAAATCAAAAGTTGGAAAACAGAAACAGACACAGAAAGACAGAGACAGTGAGAGAGAAATAGAGAGAGAAAGATAGAGAAAGAGCAAAATATGAGAGAAAACATGGAATTAAGTGTGATGGAGATAAAATGTACTGACCTGAAATCCACAAACTAACAGCATGAACATAAACAAGTGTGTGTATGTGTGTGTGTGAGAGAATGAATCTGCAAGCATGGGGGGGGGTAAATTATCTGTAATATATCTAATTTCAGCCAAAACAAAACAGCACAACCTGGAGTTACCCCCCCAAATTAAATGAAATTATCACTATCATTATCACAATTATTATTGTTGTGCCATATTTGGTAACACTTTATAATGAGTACACATTATTAAGCATTAGTTAGGTATTAATAAATACTGAATTCATCATTTTAAACACATTTTTCTGACATGAATACACATCAGTATATATGAACACAGTTAAAAAAAATTTATTCATCATTGATAAGCACATTAGTTATGGATTAGTAAATACTGAATTGATCATTTATAAAGCATGTTTCTGCCATAAATACTCATTACTATGTGGTTTATAATTACAGTTATAAATGGTTTACTCTTCATTTATAAGCTCATCTATAACGTGCTAATGATTGCATTTTCATATTTTATATAGATAATGGATTCAGCATTTCTAAATCTATTTAGGTGTATATTTCTGCATGCACTTGCACATCCACTATTCAGACATGTAGCTATTAATGATTAGTGACTGTTAGCAGATGTTCCATAAAAAACTCACAAATTAATTTCCAATGGATGTCCTATGAACAGTTATTAATGCAGGAATTGGTAACACTTTATAATGAGTACACACTATTAAGCATTAGTTAAGCATGAATAAATACTGAATTCATCATTTATAACGCAGATAGGTTTACTTTAAAGTCAATAGAAAGCCCGCTGATGGGTATGATGGAAGTTTCTGTAAGTGTCTATAAGTGCCACGGATGTGTTTACATTAGAGTCAATAGAAAGCCCAGTGCATCCCATACAGCCGCATATGGTACTCATTAGCGGCTGTATGGGATGCCAAAGAAAAAGAGACAAACGAGTTGGGAATGAGAATTGGTTGGGGAAAGTAGATGATAAGGAAAAGATGTGGGAAAAGGGGATATAGTGAGAAATACTTTCACTCCTAATTTTTTTGCCTATAACATATATTTGGACAGTGGGAGGAAACCGGAGCACCCGGAGTAAACCTACACGGACATGGGGAGAATATTTAAACTCCACACAGAAAGGTCTGGCCTGAACTAGAACCTGACTATGAGGCACCAGTGCTAACCACTAATGCCCCCATGGTGTTGTCAAAAAAGGGTATAAAAGATGATTAACAGGAGATTGAAACAAAGGGAGAGAAGAAGAGGTGCAAGAAAAAGATGTAGGGAAGCCGTGGGGAAAGGAGGAAATAGGAAAATATATGGGGAAATGGGATGTAAGGAAAAAATGTAGGGAAAGGCTAAGGTCGGGAAAGGATGTGGGGAAATGAGGAAAATGGGAGAAGATATGGGGAAAGGAGGAGGTATAGAAAAGATGTAGGGAAAGTAGACGGTGAGGAATTAGCTCAAACTTGTTGTGATCCAAGTATCTTTTCATGGACCGAGTCTGATCAGTGCCAAACCTCGGCAAAGACTCCCCTGTGTTATCACAGTAGTCGGAACCCTCTTTAGGAAGGGGATTACGCCGTCTTTGTGCTACTTCCTTTGAAGTGTCTTTTGATTTGAACACTTCCTTCTTGGAAATAGCTGGTTGGCAGGTTGTCTTCAGCTTGACTTCCCTGGCTTCATGGTAGCTCAAGTCCAGTTTGTTGCAATCCAAGTGTTGCTTCACCGACCGAGTCTGAGTAGTGCTGAATCTGGGCAAAGACTCCCCTGTGTTATCACAGTAGTCGGAACCCTCTTTAGGAAGGGGGTTACACGGTCTTGGTGCTACTTCCTTTGAAGTGTCTTTTGATTTTAACACTTCTTTCCTTGAAATAGCTGGTTGGTACGTTGTCTTCAGCCTGACTTTACTGGTTTCTTGGTAGCTCAGCTTCAGCTTGTTGCGTTCCAAGTGTTGTTTCATGGACCGAGTCTGATGAGTGCCAAACCTGGGCAAAGACTCCCCTGTGTTACCACAGTATTTGGAACCCTCTTTAGGAAGGGGGTTACACCGTCCTGCTGCTACTTCCTTTGAAGGGCTAAGGTCGGGAAAGGATGTGGGGAAATGAGGAAGATGGGAGAAGATATGGGGAAAGGAGGAGGTATAGAAAAGATGTAGGGAAAGTAGACGGTAAGGAATTAGCTCAAACTTGTTGTGATCCAAGTATTGTTTCATGGACCGAATCTGATCAGTGCCAAACCTGGGCATAGACTCCCCTGTGTTGCACAGAAGTTGGAACCCTCTTTTGGGGTTACGTCGTCTTGGTGTTACTTCCTTTGAAGTGTCTTTTGATTTTAACACTTCTTGGTAATAGCTGGGAGGAAGGTTGGTTCCAGCTTGACCTTGCTGGTTTCCTTGTAGCTCAGCTCCAGTTTGTTGCAATCCAAGTGTTGTTTCATGGAGCGAGTCTGAGTTGTGCTAAACCTGGGCAAAGACTCCCCTGTGTTATCACAGTAGTCGGAACCCTCCTTAGGAAGGGGGGTTACGCCGTCTTTGTGCTACTTTCTTTGAAGTGTCTTTTGATTTTAACACTTCCTTCTTGGAAATAGCTGGTTGGCAGGTTGTCTTCAGCTTGACTTCCCTGGCTTCATGGTAGCTCAGGTCCAGTTTGTTGCAATCCAAGTGTTGCTTCACCGACCGAGTCTGAGTAGTGCTGAATCTGGGCAAAGACTCCCCTGTGTTATCACAGTAGTCGGAACCCTCTTTAGGAAGGGGGTTACGCCGTCTTGGTGCTTCTTCCTTTGAAGTGTCTTTTGATTTTAACACTTCTTTCCTTGAAATAGCTGGTTGGTACGTTGTCTTCAGCCTGACTTTACTGGTTTCTTGGTAGCTCAGCTCCAACTTGTTGCGTTCCAAATGTTGTTTCATGGACCGAGTCTGATGAGTGCCAAACCTCGGCAAAGACTCCCCTGTGTTATCACAGTAGTCGGAACCCTCTTTAGGAAGGGGATTACGCCGTCTTTGTGCTACTTCCTTTGAAGTGTCTTTTGATTTGAACACTTCCTTCTTGGAAATAGCTGGTTGGCAGGTTGTCTTCAGCTTGACTTCCCTGGCTTCATGGTAGCTCAAGTCCAGTTTGTTGCAATCCAAGTGTTGCTTCACCGACCGAGTCTGAGTAGTGCTGAATCTGGGCAAAGACTCCCCTGTGTTATCACAGTAGTCGGAACCCTCTTTAGGAAGGGGGTTACACGGTCTTGGTGCTACTTCCTTTGAAGTGTCTTTTGATTTTAACACTTCTTTCCTTGAAATAGCTGGTTGGTACGTTGTCTTCAGCCTGACTTTACTGGTTTCTTGGTAGCTCAGCTTCAGCTTGTTGCGTTCCAAGTGTTGTTTCATGGACCGAGTCTGATGAGTGCCAAACCTGGGCAAAGACTCCCCTGTGTTACCACAGTATTTGGAACCCTCTTTAGGAAGGGGGTTACACCGTCCTGCTGCTACTTCCTTTGAAGGGCTAAGGTCGGGAAAGGATGTGGGGAAATGAGGAAGATGGGAGAAGATATGGGGAAAGGAGGAGGTATAGAAAAGATGTAGGGAAAGTAGACGGTAAGGAATTAGCTCAAACTTGTTGTGATCCAAGTATTGTTTCATGGACCGAATCTGATCAGTGCCAAACCTGGGCATAGACTCCCCTGTGTTGCACAGAAGTTGGAACCCTCTTTTGGGGTTACGTCGTCTTGGTGCTACTTCCTTTGAAGTGTCTTTTGATTTTAACACTTCTTGGTAATAGCTGGGAGGAAGGTTGGTTCCAGCTTGACCTTGCTGGTTTCCTTGTAGCTCAGCTCCAGTTTGTTGCAATCCAAGTGTTGTTTCATGGAGCGAGTCTGAGTTGTGCTGAACCTGGGCAAAGACTCCCCTGTGTTATCACAGTAGTCGGAACCCTCCTTAGGAAGGGGGTTACGCCGTCTTTGTACTACTTTCTTTGAAGTGTCTTTTGATTTTAACACTTCCTTCTTGGAAATAGCTGGTTGGCAGGTTGTCTTCAGCTTGACTTCCCTGGCTTCATGGTAGCTCAGGTCCAGTTTGTTGCAATCCAAGTGTTGCTTCACCGACCGAGTCTGAGTAGTGCTGAATCTGGGCAAAGACTCCCCTGTGTTATCACAGTAGTCGGAACCCTCTTTAGGAAGGGGGGTTACGCCGTCTTGGTGCTTCTTCCTTTGAAGTGTCTTTTGATTTTAACACTTCTTTCCTAGAAATAGCTGGTTGGTACGTTGTCTTCAGCCTGACTTTACTGGTTTCTTGGTAGCTGAGCTCCAACTTGTTGCATTCCAAATGTTGTTTCATGGACCGAGTCTGATGAGTGCCAAACCTGGGCAAAGACTCCCCTGTGTTATCACAGTAGTTGGAACCCTCTTTAGGAAGGGGGTTACGCCGTCCTGCTGCTACTTTCTTTGAAGGGTCTTTAGATTTTAACACTTCTTTCTTAGAAACAGCTGGTTGGTAGGTTGTCTTTGTGGTGGAAGTTTGACCGAATAAAGGAAAAATCAAACAAAGACAAATTTGTCTTTGTATATTTATTCAAGCTTCTGCGCAAAAGGATCGACATCAACAAGTAACACTCAGTGTCTCCCGATGAGTCGATGAAGAGTGCATTAATACCAGGGTTTTTATATGCATAAGAACAAAGAGTTTTGATGTTCATAAAGAGATAGATGTCAGGGACAAATAAGGGAGGCATTCCCAAGTGAGGGCCCACTCCCTTCTCAGACCAAAGAAAAGGAAAAAAGTTTAGATGTTCAAGCCAGGCTATAAATGTGTCTGTCCTTGTATACAGGTGGTTATTATGTGGTTTATCAGACATGTGTAGGTTGGGCTATCTTTAAGCCTGTCATGTATTACATGAAGCAAATGTGGTTTGTCCTCGTATTAAGACAGCAAGTTAATTTGCAGTGCAGCGGAAACAGCCTTCTACAGAGTGGTGTAACACAAAGAATCACAGTCAACACAAAGGTTATATACTGAATGATAATAATAAATATTTTTTCCTCTACAGTCTTCAGCTTGTCTTCACTGGCTTCATGGTAGCTCAGCTCCAATTTGTTGTGATCCAAGTGTTGTTTCATCGACTGAGTCTGAGTAGTGCCGAATCTGGGCAAAGACTCCCCTGTGTTACCACAGTATTTGGAACCCTCTTTAGGAAGGGGGTTACGCCGTCCTGCTGCTACTTCCTTTGAAGGGTCTTTCGATTTCAACACTTCTTTCTTAGAAACAGCTGGTTGGTAGGTTGTCTTCAGCTTGTCTTCACTGGCTTCACGGTAGCTCAGCTCCAGTTTGTTGCGATCCAAGTGTTGCTTCACTGACCGAGTCTGAGTAGTGCCGAATCTGGGCAAAGACTCCCCTGTGTTATCACAGTAGTCGGAACCCTCTTTAGGAAGGGGGTTGCAAATTAACTTTTTGTCCACAAAGTTGATGTGTTAGAAGCAGAAAATGGGCAGGGTGAGGATTTGAGTGTCTTTGACTAGGGCCAAATTGTGATTGCTAGACGACTTGGTCAGAGCATCTCCAAAACTGCTGCTCTTGTGGGGTGTTCCCAGTCTGCCTTGATCAGTACCTATCAAAAGTGCTCCCAGGGTGCCCAGCTGGTCATAATGTTATGGCTGATCGTTGTAGAACAAAGCAGAAAAATGTTTTTATGTATGAAGATATTCAATTACTTTAAAGTAGCTTTTGCTGGGAGACTCCCAGACACACCAACCAGGGTTTGTTAAAAAGGTCTGATTGTGCTGAATCCAGCAACATATTAAACATAACTGTAGCAGGTATGATCAATAAGAATGTGCCATCAAAATGGGTTAGGGTTACGGGGTATAGAAGATGAACAAGAAATTGAAACAAAGGATGAGAAGAAGAGGTGCAGGAAAACATTGTAGGGAAAGGAAGAAATAGTACAAAAACAGACATTTAGCAGTGAGCCTCTGTGTTCTTCATACACATATACATATACAATAGGAGATGATATGACTAGGAGATGTTACACCAGACGTGCACTTATATCACACTGCAATAACCAGTGATAGGCAAGCTACTTCCAAAATGTAATATATTTCATATTACTAGTTACTTGCATTTGAAAGTGATAAATTTCTTTACAGTATTACCATCTGTGTAGAGTAATAAGTTACTCATCAATTTAGTTATTTTCACCAAAATAAACATTTAGGACAAGGCATTACAAAATGAAGGCGCACAATATTTTCATTTGTATTCTTTTAACCTATATGAATTTCAATTTACATTGCATAGTTTTAAAGGTTGTCTTCCGTGAATGATTTTTCCTCAGACTCTGACACACAAAACTCTAGCGACTCATAACTTTATATATTTCTATCCATATTTTTTCTTAGTGAGGGCTTTGTTCATTACCACCCGCAGTCTCATTTATGAGTATTGTATTTACTTAACTGTTCAAGTATTCTGAGATGATGTGACAATAACAACCATGAAAATCCCTCTGAAAACACAACTGACTTAACAAATTTTAAAAAAAATGTGTCATTGAATCACCTCTCACACCACCTGTAGTGTCTCATCTTAAATGAACTATCTGTGTTTATACCTTAACAATAGGACTATATCATTAGAGATTTGTTTTTACCTTGTCACTTGATTGAACAGGGATTTGCTGACAAGTTTTTGAAACGCCGGCGACTCAACTGTAGAAAAATGTTCGGCAGTTCAGGAAAAAAAATTTCAAATCTTTGCAATTAAAAAAAGTTCCTCCTCACATTTTATATTGCTATACACTCTTTATAATTACATGTCTATTTGATAGACGCACTATTGTAATATGAAATGATGGGGGTTGCATAAAGGGCCAGTTGAAGATAAATGTTTTTATTGTTGGATATACACCGATCAACATTATCACCACCTGGGCATCGACTGTGGAGCAGCGTGCCTACAGGGTGGCCATCTTGGAACAGGGCTAGCAGAGGCAGCGGTGCATCAACCTACGAAGGAAAGAGGAACTCCTCAATCTCAAAGTAGAATTATTCGCTGAATTTTAGACCGATTTCCAAATGTATTGATTTGTTAAAAACGTCACACATGTAGCTATGATACAGGGTGCTTGGATATTTTTAAAATGCTGGTTTTACTACCCAAATACAAATTCTACTTAATGTTATCAGCAGCTGAGGTTCTGACAGAAGATTTGTGAATGAAAAGATGTCGGACTTCTGTGCTGTGTATGGATGCTCTATTGAGCGGAGCATACAAACCAGATCTCGTGACAGCAGATCCTATGTCTACAACAATAATAATAATAATAATGATGATGATAGTGATATAAGTATAATAATAACAATAATAATATAATGTTATTATATATAATATAATGATAAGAATAATTATAATATAATAATATTAATATAATGATAAGAATAGTAATAACAGTACCAATATAATAATAATAATTATTATTATGTTATAATTATTATATATATGTTATTATTATACTCAAATGCAATGTATATACCCTTCAAGCAATACTTTAAATAAAGACCTGAACACACCTGAACGTTTTCTGGGTTCGTTCTGTCTCTGTCTGTCTGTCTGTCTGTCATGTCTGACGTTTAACAAACAAACCTTGTGAAAATAGCTTGACAACTGAGCGATTTATTATCACTTTTATCGTGTAGAAACACCATTCCTCCATAGATGTAATCATAGACGGATGCACTGTAGGAGCGAGTGGCCCTGTTCCAAGATTATTATTATTATTGCTATTATTATTATTATTTCTACATTATTATTGCTATTATCATTATATTATTATTATTATTGTTATTGCTATTGCTATTATTATATTAATATTATATTATTATTGTTAATATTATATTATCATCATTATTATTATTAACTATATATAACTATAACTAGCTCTATCGTTGCCTCCGGTTCACGTCTACCATGTGAACAGCAACAACACACATACACTAGGGGGGCTTCAGTATAACAACAAAGCTAACGTTTCGTGAGCTCACGTTAGCTCTTCAGTAAAAAGGGACAGTTATTCTCCCTCCATATTACAACATAAAGTTCGACATCAGACTTAATAATATGAGTTCAATTCAATTTTATTTGTATAGCGGTTATTCATAACAGAAGTTTTCTCAGGACACTTTTCAAATAGAGCAGGTCTAGACCGAACTCCTTGTCAGTGCTATTACTGCATTTATGCTAACGGTATGGATCAAAGTTTAATCAGTTGTGGTTTCACAAACACAGCCAGTACAGCTGTACGGTGCTAATCAAAGGTACACAGCCTTACTATACAAATTAATTTCTCCAGTTTGACCACTTTCTTACACAAAGCTTAGTGTGTTCTCTCGTTCCCTGCTTTAATATAACTAGCTCTATCGTTACCTCCGGTTCACGTCTACCATGTGAACAGCAACAACACACATACACTAGGGGGGCTTCAGTATAACAACAAAGCTAATGTTTCATGAGCTCACGTTAGCAAGTCAGTAAAAAGGGACAGTTATTCTCCCTCCATATTACAACATAAAGTTCGACATCAGACTTAATAATACTAGTTCAATTCAATTTGATTTGTATAGCGCCAATTCATAACAGAAGTTTTCTGAGGACACTTTTCAAATAGAGCAGGTCTAGACCGAACACTGTAAAAAGACTATTGTAGAGTTTACAGTAACTTACTGGCAGCACGATGCCAGTAAGTTACTGTGAAAGTACTTACAGTACCATTACTGTATATTAATTTACAGTAGTTATCCTATTACTGTATAACCATTTACAGTATTTATTTACTACTGTATATGAATTTACAGTAGTTATCCTATTACTGTATATGAATTTACAGTACCTGTCCATAATATTGTATTTTCATTTACAATACTTATATTATTTTAGCATTCACAGTACTGCTACTACATTTACCTCTACAATATAAATTCTTTTCAATGATTTACACATTTATCAGTATGTGTTTTACAATAAAACATTGTACTTGCACTTGTACAAAAACATGTCGTTTTAACAACACCCTGGGGCTTGTGGAAGTAGTGGGTTTGCACTTTGCTGTGTAGGCCATCAAAATCAAAAGTTGGAAAACGGAAACAGACACAGAAAGACAGAGACAGTGAGAGAGAAATAGAGAGAGAAAGATAGAGAAAGAGCAAAATATGAGAGAAAACATGGAATTAAGTGTGATGGAGATAAAATGTACTGACCTGAAATCCACAAACTAACAGCATGAACATAAACAAGTGTGTGTATGTGTGTGTGTGAGAGAGAGAATCTTAGAATCACTTATTAGTAATTTTGCAACTCAAAATCCACCAGCTCTCTTATAAGTGCAACCACAACAGGGTTGAGGTTGGCATTCTTTCTCTGCACCCTCTTTCCTGTTCGTCTGCTAATCTGTGTTCTTGATTGGCATTTCGAGCCTTCGGGATTGATCCTGAGAATGAATCTGCAAGCATGGGGGGGTAAATTATCTGTAATATATCTAATTTCAGCCAAAACAAAACAGCACAACCTGGAGTTACCCCCCCAAAATTAAATGAAATTATCATTATTATTATCACAATTATTATTGTTGTGCCATATTGGTAACACTTTATAATGAGTACACATTATTAAGCATTAGTTAGGCATTAATAAATACTGAATTCATCATTTATAACACATTTTTCTGACATGAATACACATGAGTATATATAAACACAGTTAAAAATGTTTTATTCATCATTGATAAGCACATTAGTTATGGATTAGTAAATACTGAATTCATCATTTATAAAGCATGTTTCTGCCATAAATACTCATTACTATGTGGTTTATAATCACAGTTATAAATGGTTTACTCTTCATTAATAAGCTCATCTATAACGTGCTCATGATTGCATTTTCATATTTTATATAGATAATGGATTCAGCATTTCTAAATCTATTTAGATGTATATTTCTGCATGCACTTGCACATCCACTATTCAGACATGTAGCTATTAATGATTAGTGACTGTGTTAGCAGATGTTCCATAAAAAACTCACAAATTAATTTCCAATGGATGTCCTATGAACAGTTATCAATGCAGGAATTCATGAGTTTCTGAGAGTGCAGCCAAGAGAAGCATGGAGAAGTTTGGCCTAAATCGACGAGTCAGGCGGAAAGTATAGATGAGCTTATTAATGAAGAGTAAAACATTTATAACTGTCCCCTCCACTCGCACCGGCGGCAGCCGCGGGTCTCTCCTCCTCCTGCCTCCCCTTCCCCTCATCCACCTGACAGCCACCTCTGCCATCATTACCTGCGGCTGCTTCGGATGCTGCTGCTGCTGAAGATGAAGCTCCGCCATAGCCACCAGCAAACATCTGTGTTATTTTAACACGGTTGGCAGCATCTGCCTGAAGGGCTTCTCTCTTTTTAGCTCTAATTTTTCGGGATCTCGTCTCTCTCTGTATGATTGATTGATTGACAGCCGAGGCCCAAGAGGGAGGGTAATTGGTCCGGCCCAGAATCAATCATGGCTAATGGGCCGATCTCCCAGTTTTGTGTACCAATAGGTATCATGACTAATACCATTACTGATACTAGTATCATTGGTAAAAAAAAAAAAAAATAGGCCCAGCCCAAAATCACCATCCAGCGCTGCCTTTAAGATACTCTTTAATATCTCTTTTCTCTTATATATTAGAGTTGTAAGCCTTGTTGTTTGTTGTGTTACAGTTCAGTATGGTCTAAAGTCTGTTCATAGTGTTAAACTTTACATCCATGTTAAAGTGCACATCAATAATGTTAATACATTCCCATCTGTTATATTATACTGCAGTTTACTGCTTCTTTGCACTCTGCTAATCAGCATTTCACTGTATTGACAATAAGATTAAATCTAATCTCATTTGCATATCAGACAAAACTTTATCAAAGAGGAATGTCTTAAGGAATGTCTTTTATTTGTATTATACTCTTCAAGGAACTCAGAGACACTTCATTGCACTACCAGGTCCATAATGAGATAATGATGATAAAATAAAATATTAAAACAACAACTAAAAGAATAATAATGGGAAAACTGTAGAGGAAAAGGCTGGAGGATACTGATATTCATTGACAGCATAAAGTTCAGATGTAATTTTAATGTGGTGGAACTTGGTCTCAAATGTTCGTCTTAATTTCCACAGGTTGAAGAAACCTCAGACTTGCCATCTTGTACTGAACAAATTCTCAACTGCGGCTATATGGGACCTATTAACGAGGAGAACAAAGACAAAATAATAAGGTTTATATTTTATTTTCATATACTGTTTTACTTTATATAAAAATTCTATTTGATATTTACTTTGGGTTGCAAAAAAATAAAAAATAAATATATATACAGTGGGTACGGAAAGTATTCAGACCCCTTTAAATTTTTCACTCTTTGTTTCATTGCAGCCATTTGCTAAAATCAAAAAAGTTCATTTTATTTCTCATTAATGTACACTCAGCACCCCATCTTGACAGAAAAAAACAGAAATGTAGAAATTTTTGCAAATTTATTAAAAAAGAAAAACTGAAATATCACAGCAAATGGCTGCAATGAAACAAAGAGTGAAAATTTTAAAGGGGTCTGAATACTTTCCATACCCACTGTATATTTATAAATATACACATACATATATATGTATGTATATAATCCGAATCTTATTAATGTCTTATTTATGATGTCCTGCATCCTTTCCTGTCCCTCTATACTTAAAAATGATATTGCGTCATTGTAATAATTACATAAGTTTTAGAATCTCTTTTGTAGCTGGTGATGATGAAAAGGTAAGTTATTATAATCTCTTGAATAAAAGGCATGCTGGTGCCCCTGTGGTTCTAAGTATAGCAGGCTTGATTGAAATTATCTTATATTTTAGATCAATAAAATGAAGCTAATACACAAAATTCTTCATTAGTCCTCAATATTTTTCTTCTTCCTGAATGTGTTTTTCAGGTGGACTCGTACTACATTGTGTCGCACTTTGCCCCAACAATGAGTGAAAGTGGTACCCTGAAGAATGCAAGAGAGGCACAGATCCTAAATAACTTCCAGGATTTCCTGCAAGTGTTTACACCATAAGGAAAAACTAGGAAATAAATGTTTGAGACTTATACAGTCATTTGTAGAATATACAGCATAGGACAGGCAATTCTTAGAATTGAGGAGGGGGTGTGAGTGCGCTTAGCAAAGCACTTTTACACTGTAATTTACTTTTTTATTGTTGTGCCACCTTCCACTTAAATTTTGTATAGCTGCACCTGGGGGTTCCTAGACCCCACTTTGGTTTAACCAGTGCTTCTCAATTTGCCTAACTACATCCAACATATTTTTTACAGCCACTGTGCCATTACAGTATTTGGTCTGCTGCTGCCAGTAATACTACTATTATTGACCATTACTGCCATTACTATTGTCAACCACTTCAAAATTGTTGAAGCTTCAAATGATAAAGCCAGTTAAATAAATGAATCTTTAATACTGTAGCGTGCACATAACTTATTTAATAAAACTCTTGACACCCACTGGATCGCTGCTGAGAAAATGTATCTTTTCCCAGTTTGTAAACAGGATCTCCTAATTTTGGAGACCCAAAATAGATGCTGCAAAGTAATATCATGTCTGTCTGGTTTTGTTCGATTGTATTCAGCTATTTTGACATTGTCTCATTTTGAATGTCCTCAGTTGGAACTGCAGAGGATGAGGATGCACTCACTGTCCCGGACGTGATGCAGTGGTTGACAGGACAGTCACACAGACATCTACTTCTCTCAGAGAGAGAGACATTTACTGTCACTGTCCACTTTGACCACACATGTGTGGAACGGATGCCAAACCACACAATTTGTTACCCAGTTGTTAGCGCATGCACACAGACAATCACATTTCCCACTGCACATTGTCTTGATTACTGTGATTTCAAGGCAAATATGGAAACTGCTATCAAATGTGGTGCAGGCTTTCATAGAATCTAAAGTATGTTACCTTTTTTGTTCAGTGTTAAAACTGAAGGGTATGTTTACTCTGTTTGATTTTAATGTGTTTTTCCAAACTTCTAAGATTTGTTTTTGATATATCTAGTTATTAACTTTTGCAACAACTTTGCATAGCCACAAACTTACATTGTACAAAAGGCAAAAAATAAAATCAAAATACAAAAAATACATGTTTTGGGGAGTTCAACTGCAGGAACATAGTCTTTGCACAAGATCAAGTGTCTGAATATAAAGCTCCCGATGACTCAATGTTGATGTCATGGGATTTATTAATCCCTGAAAGACAGCAAGGTTCAGGTCTGACAGGGGGCAAGCGATCTCTGACACTACCACTCCATCATCTGGGTCAGCATCAACACATTGATCCCTGAAAAGATCCTCCATTGGCTTAAAGACAGTAAGTTATAGCAAGTTAGACCAATACTGCTCAGAGAGACAAACCTAGGCCAGTAACCCCACCTTAGGGAATGTTTGCTCTTGGGGGAGCAGACACCCATTGCTGATGAAATAATGGAAATTCAAATTTTAACCTGCTGCAACAGTCAACTTTGGCTCAAATTAAAGCCTTGGGAAATTGAAATGAGTAACTATTCCCCATCATAAAGTGCTAGAAATAATTTCTTACAGGATCTTGGGGATAATATTTTAAAGACATGGCTGCAAGCTCCAGAATCCAATTTCCTACATTTCCCTTTGAAATAATTCCTGCCAAATTCCTGGTGACGATTTTAGATTAAACTTCCTTGAGACAGAACTTTAAAGAGAGTACAGTGCTTTGCAAATTAATTCAAGTGTACCTCAACATCTGGCTCAGTCACAGGTGTTTGGAGCATCCCAATGTGCCAAAGCTGCTCTGGGGAGAGGTTTCCTTCAGTTCTGATAGGATGATTGTTCCAGCTACCCAGAAAGCACACAAAAGAGGTGCATCTCATCTGACAGGTCAATCAGTTGCTCTTCTTCCATTGTATGAAGTATATCATTGTATTTGCAGGTGACCGCTGAGCACACGTCACCCCACAGCCTCTCTATTCTGAGGAGAATTTAAAATGTATATAATTAACACTTGCTGCACAAGCATGCCTACAACAATTCAAGGACAGTACACATGTTGGGCTCTGCTCTGATAGTAGTGGCTTTTACCTTTGATTGTGGACACTTTTTCCAGCAATGAAGCTACCACGTCCTGTTCTCGCACAGAGAACATGCATCGGGCAATGTCCACATTTTCCACCCCCTGGTCACCACGTACTCTAAAAGAATGTAAGCAGTCATCATTCAACATGCCTTGAACAACAACACCCTTCCTTAAAACATCTAATTATTCTATATTATTAAACAATGTAAACCTTTCACTCCATTCTTGAATTATACGTCTGCACTTTGTAGTTTGTCTCTGTATTTATCATCCATGTCATGTATTCTCATTTACAACTTTGACCTTATGGCATTGTCTATCAGATCAGGGAAAAGTAATTAGGAAGGAAGATTATTTTTACTATTTGCAGCCAATGAGTTTTTAGCAGTACTTTGAATTAGATGTACTACCTACCTTGAGGGCCATCCATGTTTCCAGACACCATCCAAGAAGAAGGAGAATGCAGTTGAGGCTTTGTTGTTGGCAGCAGCATCAAGATACAGGATCTATGCATAGAGGATTGGGGGGGACAGAATTCTTTATCATAAGGTCTCATCACTGTGATATATTAGTTATTAGTTTCTTTTGTCAGGCAGAACATTGACATACCCTTCTTGAGAAGCCATCAATCCCACCAAATATCACGACATTAAATCTGAGAAAAAAAGTACATTACATTATATTGTTTTTATTGTGGGTACATGCATATGTGTGTTTAGTGAAAGCAAAAAGATTTACAGTGAGAGACGGAGTGAGAGGGCACAAGAGAGAAACACTCACCGAATTAATTTATGGTTGGTGTCTATATGAACCAAAGACAGTGGTGCAGGGACACAGTAGGTTCTGCGAGCGACAAATCCAACCTGTATCATCCTGGCCAAAATTCCAGCTCCATCCACCCGTTGCATAGTAGCCTTCACCTTATGCCACGGCACACGGTAGCCTCTCGCTAACAGCTCACCTTTCACCAGTCTATACCCAGCATAGGGCATTCTTGATTTTATGGACCTCACAGCATGAGCAAGTTCATCATCAGATATTTTGGAATAGCATCCACGAACAGAAAGACCATGTTCTTTCATCCGCCTATTAAGTGTTCTTCTTGAAACACCATACAACCTGGCTAACTGTTCTAAAGGAAGTGAAGTGGAAAGGAAACTTTTAAGATGAATTTTCCAGGCGTGGCCGTCCCACCTCTCCCACAGTGGCAGTTACAACATCTGACACATTAACTGATGTTTCTGAAACAGATTGAATGGGCAAACTAAGGATGTTGATCAACTCCTGTAGACAGTGAATGAGTTCTGGTGGGATGTTTAAGTGATCTGTTGCCATTGTTGCCAAGGAAAGCTCTTGTTGAGCCACATCCAGGAGGTACTCCATATCTAACGTCTCATTTCTGAGGATCAAGCTGAATCTTGTTTGAATCCTCTGCAACAGTTCATTTCGTACTTGCTCCTGCAAGCACAGACATTGCCAGATGTCAGAAGTACATAATGTCTATAGAACTGAACAAATGTCATTACATTATACAAAAGCACTTTCTCACAGACTGCACTATAATTGAAATGGGCCACGAGCCTACATCCTATATGATTAATAATATAATGGTTCATGTATTAGGATTTAGGTTAAACATAAAAACATAAATTGTCCCATTAACTTAATATTTTAGAATGTTGTTGATTCAGAAGATAGCTAAAAAATTATACTACATAACGTTACATATTACTGTGATATTAGCTGGATCATAACATGTTGTAATAGATAGGTAGGTAACGTTAATTACCTGGGACTGCATGTATTCCTGTTTAGGTCCTGCTCAGGTCCCACAGTGTAACACTGTTCAACAGAGAGAAGGTGACAGTTAAGGTATTAACAAGGCAGCTCCACCAGTCTCCCCTGATTCACAGGGCAAATTATGTGATTTTTAACAAATGACATCATCATAAATAAAATTAAAATAAAAAGCACTATAACGTTTATATACAGTTGCTTTACCTTGCTGTTATACAGCCTTTCTGACAGGAAAGCTAAATTAAATCCCTCTTTCCTCTTTCCTCTCCAAAACCTTGCTTTACTTTACTTATAACTTATAACACAACAAATCAACAAAATGTTACTCACAGACAATATATGTAATGTATGTAATAAATACTTACATGTAATTAGTTTTTCTTGTTGTGGATTCTTCTTCTTATTCTTCTTCTCTCCGTTTTCGCGCCGTTTGCTACCAACACGTAACTTCCGGGGCACTGACCCTACTGAGCTGTCAGTCAAAAACTGATTAGCCAATGGGGAAGCTCTGCTGATAAAGCCTGCCCACCCGAGAGGTTTGTGCCAAAACTGCAAACAAAAAATCAGAGAGCGCAAATGAGAGAGCGCAGCAGAGAGACCGCAAAGCCGAGAGTCAGCGCAAAAGTCTGAGCTTAGAGAGAGAAGCAGAGGGAACCGTAAACACAATAATGTCAATATTTTACACTATTTGACAAATTATTTGATTGCAAGTTAAAAGTTTTATTTTTGAAATTAGTTTTATGTTCTCTCAAATTCCTATTTTTGTTTGTTTCTTTTGGCACAAATCTAATTCCATAGATAAGAGGGGTATTTCGGAGAATACACCATGACTGAATGGCGTTTAAACCGTTTAAAGTGCTTGCTGTTATCATCCATTTTTAAGCCACTTGGTTTGTTTTTACGTTCCAGATGACCATAATTAAAACTGTATATCCTGTCTGACAATGTGTTCAAAGATATGTATCCATTTTTGATCAGGTACTGAAAAAATAGCTTTAACTCATACTGCACTATACCCTCTAACAAATCATGCATGATATCCACAGCGAAATTGTCAGTGCTGTGAAAATATTGTAATGTATTGAATACACAAGGTTTTTTAACACCATAAACAGCAGGTAGAGAAGGATCTTCACTTAGTGCATTGCAATGTTCAATATGAAGCTCTTTGGAGCGTAGAATTAGTCCAGGGTTATCCTCAGTAAATACAGACTGAATTTCTTCCTTATTTGTCAGACAGAACCTACAACATTGTGCTGCACTGAAAGATTCAACAAAACCAAACAACTCATTTAAAGCAAGATTATCTCCTGTGACTTGAATTACAGAGCCAAACAATGGTTCATCAATAAATGGAAGTTGGATTCCTTTTGTTTCTAAAATTTTCAAATCGTCAATTAGAGGCTTTAGTATTTCTTCGAAACCATACGTTTTTAAATCTTGTGTATAGAACAGAGTTGCCAGATGCACATTCATGAGTACAGAGTTCACCTTAGGTGGGAGATTTTTTAGTGCAAAATAAACACAACCAAGTTTGTGGATCCCCTTCTTAGAACCTAAAGGGTTAGCTGTTTCAAAATCATCATAATAAAGCAAAATCTGTAGAGCATGCCTCTGTTTTGAGAAAAGAGGATGGTTTTGATAATATAACCCATCATTAATATCTTTGTATACCCCATTTTTGCAGTGTTTCTCTTGTAAGAAGCACTCTCTGATCTCACTGTTTTTGAAAATGGATTTCAATGTACCTAAAATGGGGACATACATGTACTTGTCTGTGACAGGAATTTGACTATATGCACCTGTAGTTCTATCTCTACGCGTATCCATTCTCACACCAAGGACAAACTCTTTAGGCTCAACTATTTCCCATTTTTCTTCATAATATCTTTGCCTCTTCCTCTCTGTGTTAAATGTTGAAAAGGGATTACCTAATTGATTTAAACTGTGCTCTATTTTCTTATGAATTTCTGACTTGTGGGTTTCAGAAGAAACTGTTGAACATCACTAATAACTTCCTCCATTGAACAAACTATTGTTTGGACAGTGCTTTGAGAGATACCAGAGGTTTGCAAGTGTGCAACAATTGAACTACACATTCTTTCAATTGCATTCTGTGTGATAACAGGGGGAACCTGTAACATGGATGCAGCAGAGGTTGTTGGCTGATCACTAGAAAATCCAAACTCAAAATGTCTTTGTGTGGCCACTTCCTGGTTAGTATTGACTGGTTCATCATTATGAACAGTGTTCAAGTGCTTTCTGAAGCCATTGTACGTACAAAATGATGAAGGACATCCTTGCTCTCCACATTTGAAACAAAGGTTTTTAGCTGGATATAATGCATGCTGAAATTCTAAATGTTGACAAAGGACTGAACAATTTTTGTGGTGCATTTTACAAACAAAACATGTGAACATACTCAGACAGTTTTTCTAACTGTGCTCCAACCTTTCTGAACTGGTTTCCCTTTTAATGGTCTTGCAGTAGTCGTGCTCTCAGTTCCTTGATTCGTGGGGTTTCCTTTGCATTTCCAACATCGATGTTGTACACTGTCGTTTGAATGAAAGTGTAGAACGCGGAAAGCGCTTCATCATAGGAGAGACTGAAGACGTAGTGAGCTTTAAATAGCACATCAAAAGCAGCCACTGATGTCTGAGCCTTGCATGGGATGGCTTTCTGGTCCACAACAATGCAGAACCTTTGGATCTTCTTCTTTTGCTCTCCGGTGCAGAGGAGAAAAGGCTGTCTTGCATCAACTTTATCCAGGAATGTAGTGAGGCTGGCACCTTCCTGAAGTTTGAATGACACATTCATGCATATACTTAGCATAACATACTAGATTAGCAGCAAGAGGGGAGCAATAAGATGAGAAGAAGATAGGAAGAGAATGAGGAAAGGAGGAGGAAATAAATAGCATGTACATTCAAAGTTTTTCCAAAACATTCTGTTAATTCCAAACCATTACCATGCCTGGAAAACTATTTTTCTAACGGGAATTTCTTGACTGTGGGAACCCTGGTGGTAGGACAAAAAGCTAATGGTACTTACCTTAAGAAATCTAAGAAAATGGTTGGCTGCCTGTGCTGAGCTTATCTTGGGTGTTTTTTTCTGGCCTCTTGATGTAGGGGGCAGGAGATGCAGCAGCAACAGGATAGCAGACATATCACTATCCCAGCCTAGGAGACAACTATTTGACCAGGAACATCAACAAAATCATTAGAAAAAAATATTCCTCATCGCTATTGCAGCTGCCATTTAGCTAAAACAGCCCTGTGATGACTACTCCCTTCAAGAAAGCAAAGATGATGTTAATGTTTACTAACAAAATTCTACTTAGTATTTTATTATTAAAATGACTAAAGAGCTTAATTAATTTATTTCATTTATCTACTATCTATTATCATTGGTCTACTGTTGCCTGTTGGACTTGACAATGACTCAACAGCTCCTCAACATCTGTTCAATCTTTAAACAACAACTATGTGGAGACAAACCTTCTTGAAGAAACTGGTTAAAATCATAGTTTATGGAACTTTGATATACTTTGTGACTCCTCCATATTCCACCTTTGGCAGCATTTTCTGTATGAATTTAGTAAATGAAAAAGAGAGGGTAGCTTACTGTACAATTTATATCCACTGTAATTAAAATAAATAGTCAATGTGAGTCAACTTCTTTAATAATCTATAAAGTATCTCACCACAAGAAATGCCAGAGGCCATCAATCGAACTGTATTTTTTAAAGTCTTTAGACACAGAAAAATATTTCATGTTTCTCTCAATCTAAAGGTTTAAGATGCCACAAAAAATAATACTTAACTCTTAACAAAAATGTATGTGAACAACACAAAAAACACAAACAAAGCAGGTAATATATCAATATTACTTAAAACACAAACAATATCGACTTTAAAGAAAGGTTCAGCTCAGATATTGTTAACAATAAGCCAGTAACTTAATTGTCAGCAATTTTTAAACACTGACTTTTAGCTAACATCCAGCTGGCCAGCAGCAATCAAACTGTAGCTCCTCTGTAGCACGCTAGCTAACAACTCCTAACAGCTAGAGCTAAGTGCATCATTAAAAGTTATTTTGACCACCTTTTGACTACTAAGTTAGTATTTACTGGTATTAATTTTTCTCAGAAAAAAACTACGAGACTGTTTTTTGACAGTAAATACTGTAAAAAATTGAAAGCGAGATTAGCTAACCACGAGTGATAGGGTCTCTAGTAAGAGTGGGTCGACATGAATTAAAATTACACTGGTTTACCATTGCAAAACGGGTACCAGAAGGCAAATAAATATAAAATATAACATTAACCGATAATACTTAATTTACTTACCAAACGCAGGTCATTCGCAAAATCCCTCGTGCAGCAGTCGGTGGAGCGCTCACAGATCTTCTGGCTTCAGCCAATCACGTGTGTGTATGCGGTGGGGGCAGGGTCACATGAACACTTCAAGTGTAAAACCCAGGATCGGAGTTTAGAGTGAGAAGTTCAGAGTCAATATTTTATAAAATTACACTTACAGGTTTAATTTAGTGACACTTTGTTTTTACACTTGGTTTTGACACCAACTACTTATCAACTGAAGTCAAATATAGTGGATTGAACTCTATCAGAGTAGAATTAACTCTACTTTTGCTCAAATTTCACTAACACCGAAAATTTAACACTTCTGAATTTGCTGTGTGGTCCAGTCCAACTTATTATTTAAGTACACCCCCAGGTACTTATATTCCTCCACAGTGTCCACAGGGACCCCCTGGATGGAAACAGGGGTCACAGGTGATTTCGCCCTCCTCAGATCCACTATGAGCTCCTTTGTCTTTGTCACATTGAGCTGCAGATGGTTCAGTTGAATGCATTTAAACATATTTTTGTTAAAAAAACATCTTCACTTAAAAAAAACCCACACAATTTAACTTTTCAACTGATTTTTTAAACATGTGCACTCATCCGACATTATTCCACATTAACACTTACATAGTGGGCTGAAACACTGCTGATCTCCCCTCGTGCGTAAATCCTTAATATAATAATAAACCAATTGCAAATCCGGCGTCGGAGTTTACATGGTCACATACTGTCGTTAGCTAGCACCTCGTTGCAAATGACACACTGTGGCAGCGGAGCATCATCAGGACCAATGAATGAAAAACCAAACTTTCAATAATCAGGGTCATACTTCCTCCGTTTTCTGCTCGCCTCCGTGTCCACTCTCATTTTCACCTGAGGTACTAAAAATCGATCCATTATGATACCCTTTTTTTCCCCGGTGTATTTTTTCTCACGCCACACGCCTCCCCTGAAGTCCTCTGGCGCCCCCCGCTGATCAAGACTAACTACATCTTTAGACAGTGAGTCTCCAAGGTTTTTGGGTTTAACATCAGACGAAAAGGTGCAGGAAAAAGATGTAGGTAAAAGAGTATGTTGGGACAAGATGTGGGGAAATAGGATGTAAAGAAAAAACGTGGGGAAAGGAGAAGGTTAGGCAAAGATTTGAGGAAAGGAGAAGTTGGGGAAAAGATTTGGGGAAAGATGATGTAGGGACAAGATGTGGGGTAAGGAAAAGATAAACCGGAACCGGAAAGGGGATATAGCGAGAATTACTTTTACTCCAAATTTCCGGAGGAAACCGGAGCATCCGGAGTAAACCCACACAAACATGGGGAGAATATTTGAACTCCAAACAGAAAGGTCTGGCCTGAATCAGAACCTGACTGTGAGGCACCAGTGCTAACCTACCCTTTTTTGGTGTCCTCAAAAAAGGTTACAGAAGATGATTAACGAGATTGAAAAAAAGGGAGAAAAGAAGAGGTGCAGGAAAAGGAGGAAAGGAGAAGGTCGGGAAAAGATGTGGGGAAAGGAGGAAAAAGGGAGAAGATATGGGGAAAGGAGGAGGTATAGAAAAGATGTAGGGAAGGTAGACGGTAAGGAATTCTTTAACCCTAGCTATTAGGCAGGTTAGCTTCTGCTCAACCTTAGTGGTTTCCTTATAGCTCAGCTCGAGCTTGTTGCGTTCCAAGTGTTTTTTAATGGCACGAGTCTGTGTAGTCCCCAATCGAGGCAAAGACTCCCCTGTGTCCGCACACTAGTTGGAACTTGTGATGCGCGGTTTGGGGTCTTTTCCAACCCGCGGGTCCTGCAAATCGGGACAAAGACTCCCCTGTGTCCACACACTAGTTGGAACTAATTTGACCTGCTCCATCCCGCCCGCACAACTGCATCTATTTTCAAAACCCGCCCCACCGCTATTAAACATTTTTAAAACACATTTTACACCTTTGTGTGTTTTTAAACATATTTTGAATGCATTTAAACATATTTTTGTTTTTCAACTTATTTTTTAAACACGTTCACTCAATGCAACGTTATTGCACATTAACACTTACATAGTGGGCTGAAATTTTTTTTTTTTTTCAAATAAACCTCAGTATATGCTCAGTTCATCAATCCTAGGCTATATGAAAGTTGGCAAAGCGTCCAGGGCACAGTGCCACACAGCACTGCATGCAGATGTATTTGGTCTCCCGTGTACATGCAGCAACGTGGCATCTGTTTGCATTTTTGACCTGGGTGAGCTTGGGCCAGTGATTTCCTGTGCTGAACCTCACTGGGTACTTTGGTCACTGTTCTGCGCTTTGCTGGAGGTGGGGTCCCACTGGGTCTTCCTCTTCTGCTTTGCTGGAGGGAGCCAGCATTTATCAGTGCATGGGCTACAGAAGCTTTGAAGATGAGGAGATTCATCTTTTCCAATCCAGACATCAGGTAGAGGCACCAGGCATTAACAACGGTCACATCCAAAAAATGAAAAAACACTTGGATATACCACCGCTTGTTTCTGCGTCTGTGGGGATACATTGCCACACACTGGTCAACAAGATCCACCCCACCCATGTGTTGATTTCCTGGACTATTCTATAATCTTCCCTATTCTTTGCTGCACTTGTGGTCTAAAAATATGACAAAATGATCATTTTTACAAACACAAACTACAACTAATCTGCACAAAAATGTATAATTTTTTAAAAACTAACATAAATATACCCAAAATGCACTGAATTACAACCAAGATAGTCATAATAAAAGATGAATCAACCACATGACTTGTGTTGGAAATATACTTTTGTGCATGATGTCCACTTCATTGGACACATGGTTAAACACAATTTACTACTTATTTGAAATAAAATGTTCAAAACTAAAAGAATAATATTGTTCCTTAGATATTCCTGCATACCATTGTATTTTGTTTTACCTCTAGGGTTCTCCTGGTATAAAAGGATTGACAGGATATTCCAGCAGTGGTCAACAGGTGTGGCTGTCTGTCGGCCATCTTGGATTCAGAGGAGGTTCACTTGTAGTTACAACAACTAACCACTGAATAAACCTCAATGGAGGGGGCAGCAGAGAGCATTCTAACGGCTGATATGCAATTCCACCATAGAAACTATTGCATTTTGGAGAAGATGACTTTTAAACAGCTGTCCACTGTAGTGACCGCTATGCGACAGAGGGTTAAAGACACGTTAAATATGTCATTGAATAAGACTTTCATTTGGTCTGACAAATGTGCTTGAAAACAGCCCTTCGAGGGGCACTGGGAACTGGCAACAACAAATTCAAATCTTAATAATAATAAATATATTAACGTATCAAAATAAACAATAAATAAATCATAAATTAAACTAAATTTAGGCTTGCATTCGTGTAGGTATTATTTGCAATAAAAAGAATAAATGAACATATTAACTACATAGGCTAAAACAGAGCGTCTACCTACAGGCTACACCTGTTTTCTAAAGGTTTCTTATAGCACATAATAGAATTATAAACTGTACCACATATGGCTATTTTCATGAAGGCATTGGCATTTAACATGCGGCACTTTGCAAAAAAAGAATGGTATCAACTGTGCCGGGGTTGAGTCTGTTTCGCCTGGACTCGAGCACCCGGCCGGCTGAGCTGAACGTCCGCTCAATGCACTTGTTGCTGGGATGCAGAGAATCATCCTTGCCACCTTGGCAAGCAGAGGGAAGGCCCTTGACTGCGACTCCCAGAAACGTAGAAGATCATTCCCATCCCACAAGAACTGGCTGTCAATGTAGCCCTGAACCTCGTCTTTCTCGCCATCTTCTTCACCATAATCCTCCCACTCGCTGAACTCATCCCTTTTTCTTTTGGCTCTCTCAGGTTCCTCAACTAAAAAATAAAATGGAATAATATAGTTTTACTATTTTGATTTACATTTACACTGTAGGAAATTGTTGATAAATAAACCATTGTATTAATACGCTGTTATAAGATTGGGCCTATAGAGTATTTATTATCAGGCCTATTATTATTATTAGGCCTATTATTCCCTGACAAGTCGTCTGGCCTGGTCGTGAACAGCGTTTCTCTCCTCAGCTGGAAACATCTTGAGGGACTTGAAACGTGGACAAAGCGCCCCAAGCTTGTGGGTGACGCCGATGGACAATTTCTCGTTTAAGAACTGCATTGGCCAGGTTGCAGTGTTTCTTCAGTTTATAAAACCAAAGCACCACTAGTTGAATAGCTGGATACTTGTCACCTTCCAGCTCTTCACTCGCAGTTTTAAAAAGCAACAAGAACTCAGTGATCGTGTTCAACACGTCCAGCTGAATGCCATCCAGTCTGTCAAGCTGATCTTTCTCTTCCATGGCTTGTTGGATTTCACGGTACTGTTTGCTGACTGACTGCATCATTGCAACTTTACTGTTCCACCGTGCAGTGTTGCCAACTTGGCGACTTTAAAAAGGCATTGCAGCTCAACTTACAGTTGTGTTTCAGTACATTTTGTACATACTGTTATCATAATTATTATTACTATAAACTATGTTAATTTAGTATGCCTCTTTAATATTTCAAGTGATCTACAAATACACCTCCTTACTATATTTAGTGCTTTTAAAGTGTCCCACTATGACAATGATAATGTATTTAAAGTGAAGTTCAATAACAACCTAAACATCATAGACACATACTTTAAGTGTGACGTTATTATAGTGTTTTCTTGAAAACAATTGTGTTTGTTAAACTTAAGAATAAATGTTGCTATTATACTACAAGTGTATTATATTTCAATACATTTCAAGTGCATTACATCAACAGATTACAGATTGCATTTCAGAAAAGGAACTTTATTACACTTCAAACTAAAATACATAATTCAAGTAAAGGACATATAATGGTAATAACACAATAACAGGAACATAATTACCCATCACCATTCTGTGCCATCGATCTGAAGAAGAACTAGAACTGACACAGAGGAGAAAACAACACAAACACACAAGAAAGATGATACACTAATGCAAAAGCAGATATTGCAAAGCACCAGCAAACAGCCTTTAACTTCAACGAACAACATCTAACTCTGATTATGAGATAAGGCCTTGTAGCTCTCATTGTTGCACTTCCTCCGTAGAAGGGCCCGGATCTCGGTCACCTCTGTGTTGGGGAATCGCTCCCTCACTGCATCTGTGAAAACAGGAAAGAAACATGGGCATGAATTAAAACAAGATAGACAATGTATAACATTGAAATACAATCATTGATGATAATGGATTTGTCAATTAATCATCACAATGATTGTGTATTCATAATTATGACACTACTGTAGCTATAATTGCGTTGGTTTTTTCTGGCTCAAGCTGCTCCTTCAGCTCGCCTTTTTCCCTTTCCCTGTGAGGATTGCCTTGGCCAAAGTTTCCCTTCCAAACACCAATGTGGCCAGTTCCTGTGTAAAGAGGGACATCCTCCTCCCACTCAGCCTCTGATAGAGACGTTTTGGGACTTGCACTGATGAGTTGCTCAATGACATCTGTGAAAACACACAAGCAGATTAAGACAAAAGGTACATTACAAACACTTCCCTAAAGGGCAGGATGGCACGTGTCTTGGCTTCAAGTGTTTTAGTTAGTAATTCCAGGATCTTGTAAGATTTTTTTTGTATGCTTATTGCACTCAATCATAACAAAGATTTTGCAAAAATAGCAGTAGTTTCTGCAGTGTATGATTTCGCATTTATTGAATATTACAACCCGCAAATGCAGCAAAATCCCTGAATTTGCATGAATTGGTGAACATGCAAGATCCTTCAGTCATACCATGTCTTCACTGCCAGTGTCACTGCCAGTGCATGGTGAGTCGCTTTGGCTGGAATTCATGGAAGAAGGTGAATCTGCCATTTTGTTTAGGACGGTTTTGAGTGAAGACACCAGTCCTGGCAGCCCTAAAACAAGGACACAGTATCACATTATGACACAAAGAATAAGTATCACATTGTGACAGAAAATAGCACATATATGAATGTCATTTCACAAGCGCTAGATCTGATTTAACTGTCATTTTTTTCTGATTGGATGAGGATCATTACTCATACTTTTCACCGCTAGCATGCATGTCTGACATGAATGTTCCACTCACTCAAAGCCATTATTGAGTGAGAAGATGGAGTAGGGCAAATGTTTAGTATAGCATGTGAAGTATAGAGAAGCACAGGGTTCCCATGTTAAGTCAAATGTAAAATTCCATGACTTGAGTTCCCCAGACAAAAAAATGAACTTCCATGACCTACTATGAATGGTACAATAAACTGACCAATGATTTCAGAGTAGCCTCATAGCGTTCAAGCATCTTTTACTTTTTAGAGTGGGAGATGAATAAATGGGCATTGAATTTGAATTGAAGTTGGGTTAACCACAACTACTCAAGCAAGCAGTAAAGCTAATAGCCAGATATACATTGATTTTGTGTGGAAATACAGTACATTTGTATTAATAATACATTTTAAACTGCTAAAACAAAATTCCCCAGCATTCCATGACTTTGCCCCAAAAATGATCATTCCCTGACCTTTCCTGAAAATCCATGATATTCCAAAAATTCCATGACCTGTGGGAACCCTACAAGCAACTGCTACACATTCTTGTGTGAATAAGACCATATAGCCTGTCTCACTGGACCCTTCTCTTGATTGATATATTGCAATGCTTGGCAACAGAGATGGAAGATTAGAACTATTTCTTGGAGTGGATGAAATAAATAAATAAATAAATCTACATAAATGATTGAAAACACAATTTGATATCTTAAACGTGATGGAAGTGGAACTGATGTATAAAAGCAATATGGCACTTGTGGTCATGGTATTGGTACAGATACCAAAGTGCACTATTATATGCATGTCAGCACCAATAGGCTATCATCCACCAGTGTAAACTCTGACAATTCTCTGGGGAACACTACACATTATTTGATGAAGGTGGTTACCGGTTTACGTTTTTGGGTTGATCAAACATGTCGCAACACGTGTCGTCGGAATCAGACTCGACTTGTGCTGTACGTTGCCGTTTGAGGTCCCTCTTCAGCACCTCCTCCATCTTGGCCATCTGTGAACCAGACTGACAACGTACATCTTGTTTAAGAGAATGATTTTGAACATTCCCACACAAACCAGCAGACTTTAAAGGGGAAATCCAGCGAGTTTTCACAAAGATCTCCGTTTCTCGAGGTCACCGAGTTCTGTCGGTACAAAACAAAATGAAAACAATCAGTTTTACCTAGCTCGAGTTGCTACAACCAGCAGCTAACACAGCCAGGCAGAGATGTATGTGAAAACTCACCGGATTTCTCCTTTAAGTAACTGTAGAGACTCCTTTTTTAATAGCTTTAATAGTGCATTTCTTCATATAGCAACTACACCACACTTTCCAAGAATCCACCTCCATCCATCACTCTGATAGTATTTGTAACAGGAGACTTAATCTTGACTTAACATGCATGGCATTACAAAAAAGCTAACTTGATTTGTTTCACAGTCTTTTAAGTAATATTTATCATTTGAAATTTAGATTTGCTGGCTAAAGCTGCTGAATGCTTGTGCACCCAGCTTGGAAAAGTCTGCAAAAATGTAACTCCCATGGCAAACACATTCTACGATGCCACAGCATTATTATTTGTAAAGTGGAATCACAATGCTCCATTACTCTTAAGTCATAAATCAAGCTTACGCTCATTCCTTCCTTCATCATCCCCTTCTCCAAAGGAAGACCATACATCCTCCCCCTGGAGGAAAGCAACACGCTTCTCGACCACTTCTTTGTAGTTTTCTGTGAAGACCCAATATTTGCTTTGAATGACTTCATAGACAGAGTTCATTCTAAATGCAACAACTTTCAATGACTTGTTTCAAACATTACTGTTCACAATTAACTTAACAGGAAACAAATAAAATACAAATTCCATGTGACCTTTTATTCATTTCAAGACAGGAATGTCACTGTCATTTCATTTATTTGTATTTTATTACTTTCATCAGTCTTGTTCCTTAACCAAACTAACATTTGGCTCACAATGTACATTAGCACTCCTTCAGGTGAATAATACAATTAAACACATTAACCAAAGCTAGGCTTAGCTAGCGGTTAGCGTTCGCGCTCTTTTCAGTATTAATACAATGAAAGTTGAAGTTGTTCTCTTATTTTGCACAGACAGTGTTTACATTTGGAAAGCCGTGTTGCATTTCTGTTATGTTACAAAGAGTATTTCAGAATATTTCCATTGTTTTAGAACTTACCCACCAAGAACAGGAGTTTGGCTGCGACCGGCTTCCGTAATATCGCCTCTATCCAGCCATGCTTGGACTGGAGGTCTTCCTTGCAGGTGACTAATACCTAACGTTACATTTCTATATGCATCCTGTATAATAGATGTACTATCTGTAATAACGGACCCATCTACGAAGTAAAACAACCCGTACATTGTGCTAAAGTTAAGTTACCCTGTTACCGAGTATCAGTGATGAATTTCAAATAATAACTGTCAATGTATTTGGATACGTTGTGGCAGCACGGACGTAATTTGGGGGGGACACAGGGGACACAGGGTCCCCTGCACTTTTTCAAAAGGCCGTTTTGGTCATAGACATATATCCATATATATATATATGGATATACCAAGGATGTATATATATTCATATATATAGGTCTATGGTTTCGGTCCCCTGCAGTTTGTACCGTCCAAAAACAATGTTACGTTATAGTAAACAGAGACTCGTCAAGCACTAGGACCAAGCGGAAAACGGCCGCTCAGCTGAAGCCTGTTTCCCTGAGTTTAGACCCGCCCACAAGCTCCTCGATTGGCTCTGCTGTTTGTTGTGTGATTGGCCGTCCCCGCTGTCACTCCATCTTGCTTGCACACCGGTCTGCTGGAGTTGCCCAGGTAACATCAGAGGTTTCATTTACATTCACGTTTGAATCGGTGTCCATGTGTGTATGTGCGTGTGTGTGTGTGTGTGTGTGTGTGTGTGTGTGTGTGTGTGTGTGTGTGTGTGTGTGTGTGTGTGTGTGTGTGTGTGTGTATGTGTGTGTGTGTGTGTGTGTGTGTGTGTGTGTGTGTGTGTGTGTGTGTGTGTATGTGTGTGTGTGTGTGTGTGTGTGTGTGTGTGTGTGTGTGTGTGTGTGTGTGTGTGTGTGTGTGTGTGTGTGTGTGTGTGTGTGTGTGTGTGTGTGTGTGTGTGTATGTGTGTATGGTAATTAGGCGCAGCCAGGATGTCTAAAAAAAGAAAAGTGGACATAAGAGACTTCCTTAGAAGTCAAAGTGTAAGTTACTCAAAGAAATGCGTTACACCCATCCTGCAACACCTTCACTGGCTCCCAATAAAGCAGCATATCCGCTGTGTAAATGAGGTCTGTGTACCATATATTCCAAAAAGAAGTGTAAAATTGGTGGTACTGAGTTGGAGTGAAGTTGACTAACAAGGTGAAACACAGAATTGGGTGATAATGTTTTGCTACATGCTTTACAACCAGTCAAACCAAAAAAGGGAACAGTAAACTTAAAAGTAGCAATAGAAAACTAGAAGAACTACTAGAAAACACAGTGAACTCAAAGAGTTAGTGTTTTATTAAAAATACTTGTGTCCCCCTACCTCTGAAATCAAAATGTCATCCTTGTGTGGCAGTGTAACTAATTGCCGCCCAAACTTCTACATAGTGATTGGATGTCGATGATGCTGCGCACACTGATTGGATGTGGGAACCGACCGGTGGGTAGGTCCAATTCCTGGGTCCATTCATAGCCATCTACTGCTTAGTCTTGAATCTTGATCTGTTGCACTGCTCAACAATAATTTTTCAAATACGCCACCTGTACAATCCAAGTACAAGTCCTACTTATTGGTTAATAACAAGAAAATACCAAGGACAACAGAATACAGACACATGAAGGTAATTATAAGTGGTATAATTGTTTTGAATTATTGATATGTTTTTGTTATTATTATTATTATCAGGCCTATTAATATTATTATTATTATGGTAGCCTAGTAGTTGTCCTACTACATCTACCATAATAATAATAATAATAAGAAGAAGAACAGAAGTAGTAGTAATGTTATTAATAATAAATATTAGGCATGATATAGGATAATAACAAGTAGCAGGCTGAGAAATGGAGAAAGCTACCAGATATTCATGATAACTAGTAGGCAAGTATAGGCTAGCTTCACCATCTTACAGGCTATCTATACTGTCTTGAAATTGTCTTTTGTTTCAGGGAAAAGGCAGAAGACGGTACAAGCAGTACCTTTACAGCACTGGCGTTGAAGTCCCTGACAGAATTTTAGAACGTCATGACAGAGAAGTAAGCTAGCCTATGATGATGATAAGTATTTTTTTATGCTTATGATATTGTCTATTGCATGGATCACAAGGTGTGATGAACATTTCAGCCAAATTGCTTTGACACACTGCAAAAACTGCTTATCAAATAAACATAAAAAAGCCTTATTAATCTTATATCAAGATCAAAAAAGTAGTTGGTATTGTTTTCAGTATAAAGAGACTTACCTAACCCTTTCTCGTAAAATCATTTGACGTAATCTACAGTTTGACTTAAGACGTCTCATCCTGAAAACAAGTGAATTTGTCTGCCAGTGCGTTAAGCAAATTTGTCCTAAAAACAAGTAATTTTGTCTCGTAGTGCGTTGAGCAAATTGGTCTTGATAAGACTCCTTCAAATAAGTCCTCTTAAATTTAGCCAAAATGATCTTTCAAGAGAGCCAGGTAAGTCTCTTCATACTAAAATCAATACCAAATAGATGTTTTTATCTTAATAACACTTGGTTAGATTTTATTTTCTGCAGTACACTGACATGGATGGTGATAATTGTTTTTGCTTACAGCCTCCAGCTCACCATGATGCACCACTGCAGTCAACAGCAGGAAAACAGAAGAGTGCTGACAGTAAGGTCAGGACACTGACAATGCATAATTCATTCATTATAGCCTATTGTCTACTCTTTAGTTTTTGACTGGAACAATGTGAGCAACCATTGTTGCAATGCTTAAATTTGGATGGTTTCGTGTAGACAGCAGTAGGCCTGTGGGCCAGTGTATAGACTAATGTAATGAACTGTAACTACCCATTTCTTCTTTGTGTATGTCTGTGGAAACTTATGTCCAGTAATAACAAAACATTCAGTCTTGGAACAATGTATGATATTCACATAAATCATACACCAAAATGTTCAGGATGTATGTGTGTGTGTAATACAATATGGGGTGGAGTGTAGTACAACAACATATCTAGTAGTAGTAACCTATAGGTTAGTGACAATAGTGTGCAGAATTGAAAAACATGCAGGTCAGGACACAGGTAATACACATTTGTTCACTATGTTAGTTTATTGGTATTTCGTATTTAGAGGAACTGACTCCTACAACGTAACAAACTAACCACACACATTGTTCAAATTTCAGAGTGTAATAGTTGGAGCAGGTTGCTTTACTTCTAGTGCTTTAAGATCACACTCAATATCAAAATAACACTAGATTCAGTGACTAACTTCCCACACACTTGTACCAACTTCAGAATGGATCAGCTGCTGAGGACGATGTGGTTAATATAGGAGAGCACCAGACCATGCAAGGACCAGGGGCTGAGAGACCCAACCCAAATCCATCACAGGTAAGATAACAATTACTCACAGGCCAGCATTTGCATTACAGGTTGCTTTACTTCTAGTGCTTTAAAGGAGCATTTCACCCGTGGAAACATTAATATTTATTGAAAGTGGGTTATATATGTAGTCGAAATTTAACATACATTTTGAATTTGGTGCCTATTTGACCGAGAAAAGACAGAAAGTGACTTTAGGGCGCATTTGTATTAAAGACAACAACTCCCACAATGCACAGCTCCGCAAGCCACTCCCACTAACACTATCAAGGACTACAACAACGTGAATGTAAACCATTTATTTATAGAAATATATCAACAACAACAAAAATAAATATGTTAACAATGACAGTTATAGTTCCTCCTGAGCGTCCTCAACTCCTCGGTGCCGCAGTACTGGCCATCTGGAGCTGGATATTTCTGTCGGATAGCCTGCACCACATCAGCGGGTAAAACGACACGATGGCCTCGACCCAATCTCTCGCCTTGCAGGACCCATTCCAGAAAGGCTGTTAGCGATATTGTCTACAAGACATTGAGCACACAGTTAGCGATGCATGGTCTTTGTGTTTAGCGTGCCACAGTAGTTAGCAATGCAACTGCAAGCTGTTTGTGCAGTAAAGAAGCTCACGTTAGTTCAGTTGGCTGACGTTACGTATTAACCGGGAATAACTTTGTGATAATACTTGAACAAATTGTGTACATACGTGCCACGTTGTTATAAGACAGAAAATAGAAACACTCACTTTACAGTCAGACGTCCGTGTGTCCGTAGGCGCACAGCGAGAGCACAGGCACCAGCAGTCCACCCCAGCTCGAGCCAGTCCGGGCTCTTCGTCCGCGACAGGCAGGTCCTCTGCCTCGGCTGCAGAAGCCTCAGCCGCCTCCTGTTCAGCCTCAGCTGCTCTTCGCTATATTGTGGCTCATAAAGGTAGCCATGAACATCTGATTCAACCAACTACTTTAGAAATTTCTTCCATATTAGATTGATTACCATAGTCGTAACGTCTGGCTCGTCAGCGCCTCCGCTTAGCTTCCAAACAAGATGGCGGTTATATTTTTTAGTCCCACCCACTGATCTGTAATAGGTCTGTAGCGTGAGTGAAAAAAAAATGAGGAAGTAGTGTTTGTAGTCTCACCCCCTCTGCAGAGATATGAGACTTCCTGCTTCCAATGACGCAAAATGATGATTTTTACATCATTGGAAGCAGGAAGTGCAACACTAAAATCCTTATTTCTCCCCTCTCAGGGGAAGTGAGGGAATGATGCACGACCATTCAAAAATATGACTGGGGTTCTAATGATACAAAGCTTAATGCAAATGGGTGAAGTGTCCCTTTAAAGGAGTCATATTATGCCCCTTTTCAGGTTCATAATTGTATTTTGTGGCTCTCCTACAATAGGTTTAGATGTTTTAATGTTCAAAAAACACATTATTTTTCTCATACTGCCTACAGCTGAGCACCTCTTTTCAGCCTCTGTCTGAATCGCTCGGTTTTAGCTCCTGTCTCCTTAAGACCCCCCTCCCGAAAAGCCCAGTCTGCTCGATTGGTCGGCATTATGACGCGGCTCATGCGGATGATGCTCTGGCCGCGAATTTACGAATCCTACTATGGCCACGCCAAGTCCCGCCCCTCTGGCTACCTCTGATTGGCTGAGCTCAATGAGGAAGTACGCTACGCTCTCGCGTGTGCTGGTACGGCGAAAAAAAAATGATTTGTGTACTCGTACGCTGCCGTTCCGCGTATCGCTATCGTTGTTGTTATATTGACTGTTTGTTGTTGTTATATAAACTGTTCGTTGTTGTTATCGTTAAAATGCGACTGAATTTGTAGGGAAATTGTGACACAACTCCACAATAAACTTTTATGGGAGCATCACAGTCATGTGCACACCTTTCTTTGGATAGTAAGGCCTAACATCTCTTGGATTCAATTCAATCTTTATTCCTAGGGTTAGGAAACACACAAATCAAAGGCAGGCTTATCGGTCATCACTCATTTCATCATTAGAAATTTTACAAATAGGCTACATTTTACTTTGAGTGAGAACTTGCATAAATAAAACCAAGGAATATACGTTTCTTATTCTTTTTACTTCTGACAATCATGCTTTTAGCACTAAATGTAATATCATAATCTATGCCATACTGCGTGAACAGACTATCAGTAGCCTAATAACCACTCTCAGAATGACCATAATCTTGATGACAGAATTCCTACAGTATACATGTCCTATACATAGCCTGTATTGTAGCTATTGGGTTAAGTTATGTTGAATACATGCATACATTAAACGAAACAGGAGTGAAAATGTCGTCTTTGACACATTCCCCTGCCATTAGTGTTGATTGACTACAGTTGAATTCTTAGTAATAATAAGCTTTATTTGTATAGCACCTTTCATACACAGAATGCAGCTCAAAGTGCTTTACATTTGGAACATTTAACACAATAATAGAAAAGAAAATAATAATAATAATAATAATAATAATAATAATACAATTATTACAAATGCTTAGGCCCCGTTGACTCTAAGCGGTTCGCCTTAGTATGTTTTTAGTATTTGTTGTGATTGTATGAATTTATATACAGACGTTTAAGGAACACAACGACCGGAAGACTGGCAGCCTTAACCTTTAACCCCCTACATAGGTTTGCAGAAAACTACATACAATAGGTTTTGTATAGATTTGTAAAAATGAACAATAGAACCATGAACTGATTGAGCTGATCGAAATGAAACAAACCGAACTGATTGAGAAAGAATTGATCAATAACTGATTAAGAGAACTTTTATGTATACTGGGGAAAGGAGTGTGGTGTGAGGAGCACTCACAGGTTGTGTGGTACACCCTTTGGTCTGCCTTGTCTGGAGTACCCATGTTCCTTTCTTGAGCTCTTTGGGGGTCTGCCAGCTCCAAGGGTTCTCCTACCACCCAAAGCTGCCTTTCTCCGGGACACCGCTGTCGGTTGGACACCTATAGTGGCACTCGTTTGAAGGAAGCCCCTCGGCCTTGCACGAACACTAGACTGCCCTCGATCGTTTTTCCCGAAGGAAAACAATGCTGACTGTACAGCACTGTCAGTGTGGAGCTTCCCAAATGTGTCCACAAAGGATTTCACTGGAGCAGTGAAGGTTGTATCCTCACGCAGCTTGCGCTTCAGGAGCCCAACAATGTCTTCAAGCTGCTTCTCCAGGAATGCTGTCTCCTCAACTTCCTCTGATGTGCCTAGACAAATCGAATAGCAATCAAGTCAAGTCAATTTATTTATATAGCACATTTTACGCAACAGTTGACCCAAAGTGCTTTACAAATGATTACATATGAAAATAGCAAAATATACCAAATAAGACAATACAGAATACAAAATGCCTGCATAAGAAATAAAATAAAGAGTACGTAGAATAATAATAAAGCAGTGGTGATAATAATAAAAACACACACACACACACACACACACACACACACATATATATTAACAAAAAAATAAAGATCATGTTGGAAGATAAACAGTCAAATGAACTCAAAAGTGAAGGGGGAAATAAAAGGTGGTTGCGATTAAGTGTACTAAAAGCTAGTACACTTTAACTTAAATTAACATTCAAATTAAATGCTGCCTGTGTCAGTGTGAAGACAAGTGGTTTATTATGAGGTTTTGGAGGGTGAACTTACTTGCTCCTGCTTCCTCAGCTAGATGGGACAGGGGGTCGTCTGTATGTAAATACATAAATAATTCTAAATCTTTCGACCTGACTTACATGCTGCACATATCTAGCATTTCTCCAGTGTAACACACATCATTATCTTACTGCAACACCGTTATTACCTGAGATGGTCTTTGGAGCTGGTCTAGTTGGTATTGTTTTTAGAGTAAATATACCTACTTTGAGCTTTCTCATACAATTATTTGACTTAAAATAAGTATCTTTATACTAAAAACAATACCAACTAGATCTTTTTATGTCAATATAAGATTATAACACTTGGCTAGATATCAGTTTTTGCAATGTTGAATTAAATGTTTGTACTCACCCACCACAGCCTTTTCATAAGCCAGTGTCTCAAACCAGTCCTCTGGAGTGCTACCCCCTGAGTGGAAAGCACACATTTGTTGTTGTTGGTGCATGTGTCAGTGTAGACTACATCTAATGACACACAATCCAAAATGTGATTACCTCATTATTGCACACAGCAAATTTACTGGGATAGCCATGTGTGAGAATGCACTCGTCCCAATAAAGTTGACCTGGCTACTACTTGTACCACCAGTGTCAATCTACCTCGAGACATTTTTTGTGGGAATTAAGTGGAATTAGTGTGAGAATGAGGCATACACAGCTTGTCACTTACCAGAGGCGATTCCATGGAAAAGCCGCCTCAGAAGAGATGTGGTGGTTACAGGGACTGCCTCTGTGACGTTAAATGTCTGCATAACTGCGCTTTGGTGCTTGCATGGAGCACCGGTCACACCAACTGGACAAGTGCAGCAACTTGCTAAGGTGTTTACATGGTACCAGCTGTTGCTTGATGCACTGGGCACCATGAAGTTGCTCTCATCCTCCTATTTTTAGGTACAGCACACATACTGGTATAAATAGAGTAGAGTACAGCATACTTACTGGTATAGATACTATAAATATTGATGGTTAAAATCACTAAAATAATAAACAATAGTAAATAGGTGTGCATGAGCCTGTACAACAGTCCTGTGCTTAATTTGTGCATCCTCTCTGCATGAGTTAAAGTGCATTGCTCACTGGGCCGCAGACTGGGCCGCAGACATACACACACATAACATTACTCGTATGGCAGTCCACATCACCGCACTTGGGAGGCCTTGACTGTAGACTTCCCATGCGGTTGTTGGTGAAAACGGTGAGGCACCTGATGTAGTAGGCCTCTAACCGTGTCACCATGAAGTCCACCAGCTGGGTGAGGTTACAGGCCTTCAGCCTGTGCAGTACTTTGTCCTTGACGATTCTCATGGCGCTTTCAACATAGTTGTTTGTATTGTGGCCATGTGTTAGCAGGTGTGACCGCAAGCACAGCGCCCTCTCATTCCGTCTCCCAAACACCTCTGCCAGATGTTTTGCGAAGTTTGGGTATTTTCTGGTTAAAGCACTGCCGGACAGCTGGGCATAGGCTGTGTGTAGCTCGGGTTCTGTGGTCTGATCTCCTTGGTGATTCTGCTGTGACTACTCCATAGCCACCGCCACATTGCCTGCAGAAGATGGAATGTGCAGAGCAAAAGACTTACGCCGGGGTAAACGACATGTAGAGCCTGGCGAAGGGCAGCACAGTCATCGGTCATGATTGTCTAGGGGCCGTCACCCTCGTGACCAAAGAAAGCGCCTGGTGGTAAAAGACCTTTCAGCAACCCAAACCCAGCAGCAAGGGTTGATGCACCCACAGATGTGGTGATAACCACACCGAGCGGAACCCCCCTGCAGCAGAGTGAGTCATCACTAGGAAAAGGCGGTGGTTCTGCCTGTCGCAGTTCCCAGAGGAGTCAATGAACACAAGCTCACAACTCTGCCGGACTCGTGTGTGGACCCGCTGCATCCGTGTTGTGCAGATCACCACCACAAACTGTCCATCCATGGCCTTCACGTCCGCACAAACACTGCCATGCTCGTTGTTAATGGCATCTATACGTGCCCTGAGGTCAGCAACCATTTATTCTCCAGAGGGGGCTCCATATTGTTGCTGGAAGATTTTGTAGTACAGCCTGTTGCGACACAAAGATGATCAGCACACATGTACGCACATACCTTTATCGATCGTCTGGAACGGCCTTTCGGTCTGCTGCTAAAAGGAAGTAGTTGTCCCCCTCTTCCTCTTGCAGGTCATACTTCAGAGTGTCCAGGGCAGATGAAGGGGAATGACCCTGCCTAAACAACTCCGTCAGCCGCTCTGCGGTGATGGCTGACACATCCCTCTTGCTGAGGGCATCAGCACAGGAGAGGCGATGATTGTGCTCATGCTTGACATAAAGGAGCTATCCCTCCTGCATATGCACATCTGTTGATCTATGGTAGACAGAATTAGTACTGTACATCTAACAATATCTACAATTGTTAGCTTCATTTTTAAATTTACCTTGACCTCCTGTCATCTGTGCTCCTTTTTAGCACAAGGAACAGGGTGGCAGGGCAGTTGGTATTCCTGGAGTTTTTCCCAGCTCCATAAGTCTTGTGCTGGCAACGGAAGTCAGCCTGTATGATACATGCAGCAATCAATAAGTCTGCTTGTGGTTCTGTTGTTCATGATTCATGTGTATTCCCCCTGTACTGCAATCAAACATAATGTAGAACCTCACATTGTCTCCCTGTATGTCCCTGTATGCTACCCTTCCATGCTGCACTTACTCTGTAAGCGTTATACCTCCCTGATTCAGGATAGGTTCTTGCTTTCCTCCACGTTAGGGTGGAGGAAGTCTGGAAATGCGCCAGCCATTTGTCCACCTCCTCTCTGGTCTCCATCCTCACTTTGACCTCTGCTCTGTAACTGTTTGCATCCCCGCTCGGCTCCATCACACAAATAAGGTGTGTGTAGCTCAATGGCAAAACTTTCTGTTATTCATAATGTCTGTGTAAGGACAAGGACAAAGTCAGTGTTGTTCTTCAATGTTATTAAAAAGTATTGCAAATAATTACTCTCAACCATTCACTTATTCCTAACCTCAAGCACTGCCAACTGCTCCGCATTGCCATGTGTCTGGCAAATATGGCACCATTTACCTGTCATACTGACGATAGATGTTGGTCTTTCTAATGAAAAAATACTGTGGAGCAGGTTGTGGGTTAGTCATACTGTGATATTGTGACTGTAAAAAATACACTCCAACATCGAACAAAGATTTTTCATGCCTTAGGCTACCTATCCAAGTGCAGTTTGCAGATAGGCTACTCTGTCAGTCTCTATGGGACAGGAAGGTATAGAGTAAATTGTAATATACATACACTAATGAAACAACCTAAACTCTAAACTACATATTGATACCTAAACTAGCCTATATTGATATCAAACAAGTTTTGACATTTCCCTCTTTCCTCCATACTTTGTTGCATCAAATATGACCATTATATTGGTAAGCCAAGGCTGATACATGTTGTTCTACATAGCCTTGCCATTAAGGGAATTGTAGAAGCCTATGCCCGCGAATTGTCAACATTCTATCTCCTCAGAGGGGAGAGCAGCATTCTCTTGCGTAGAGAGAAAAGGTCCTGTGGGCTGCGTAACTTCAACCCAGCGATGTCTCCCGAGCAGGGCCGGCCCAAGCCTCCATGAGGCCCTAAGAAAAATTTGATTTTGGGGCCCTCTATTACTGCCAATAATAATGATTATTGATCCTTCACACACCTACTATAAACGTATTCTACTTATTCTATTTGTACTGTCATTATGAATACACTTGTAAAACTAAATGTGAGAACTTTTTGTTGTAGTTAGATTGTAATCCACAGTGATTAATGCCATGGAAGCAGACACCAGATTTGCAAACTTCTGCAGTACACTGAGCAATTATAAAGGCTGTTTTGTTGTTAACTTACCACGTACAGCTGAGGTTGCAGAAGACACAGAGGGGACAGTGGGCACAGTGGATGGAGCAGAGGATAGAGATGGACCTGAGATGAAAAACATGTCCCTTGTCATATGATTATATTTTATATTAGTATATCTTAATGAGATAATTTGACTAGAAATGAAATATATATGGTGACAGTGTTTGATCACCTGATTCATCAGCCTTGGCTGCTCCTGAGGAGGTGGATTGCCCCTGGGCTGAGTCAGTGCCTCCTCCAAAATACTTTAACAGTGCTCCTGGGAAAGTTTCATATAACGTATGAGCATAATAGGGAGTTGATGTAAAAGGAATATGTTTATTTACTCACATAAATTACTGTGCTCTGCAGCAAACAATTGCAAACAACATACCTCAAACTATAAGTTAACTAAATGAATTCATTAATGCAAAACCATATTGCTAGCAAACGTGCGTTTGTAATTAACGTTAGTTATTAAACATTTGCTATCAAACGTTGTTATCAAAAACGTTTTGATGCCCAAGAGCGACCCAGAATAATATATATACACTGAGAATCAACTTATTCAAAGTATGACACAAACACAACAACGTTAGCTTGAATAGTAAGCTATCTAACCGACCCATAAGTAGTTAGACGTTTTGAACTAATGTTAGCTAGCAAATTTGCTATTAGAGGCTAACGTATTTTTTTCTCCTCTTCCTTTTTCTTCGTCTTCCTCTTTCTTTTTCTGCTTCAAACTGCGCGGTGAACGTCGGCGGTGCTGAAGGTGCATAGGGCGGGACTTGGCGTGGCCATAGTAGGATTCGTAAACTCGCCTCCGGCCCCTCCCCTTCGTTGCCGGCAGTTAGCTCCTTACTGCTACTGGCTTTAGCTTCATTTCTACCGTCAATATTAATTCAATAACTGCTTCTAAACCAAAAACTTCACCAGCGGACATGTTAGAGCGGGAGTCTGACCTGAAATCACAGAGAAATGAACAGTGACGTTTTCCTCAGGTAAATACTGCTATATTAATAATATATATATATATTAACCTCTATCTATCACATAATGTTAGTGTTTATACCTTAACTATGAGAACCAACAGTGTTTTATGCTTGTCTTTCCAGGTACAGCAGTGAGCAGTGACCTACAGTCTACACAGCCCAGTGAAGTTAAACATATTATATATTACATAATATTAACAACATTAGTCAAGCAGTTGTTTCTAGTGAAGAAACACCCAGTAAATGTACCAAAGTAATCAGAGTAATAGTATAATGATTACTGTAACCTCCCATCTGTTATATTCTTTATACACATTAGTTTACTGAGACCATGGAAACAGAAACCTGGAATACTTTATCCTGTACAACATGTCAACATAACTGAAGGAATCACTCATTTAATAAAGTAAATTGTTTATGTGGTTTAAAAACTGCCAAGTAACCAACTGTTAACAGTACTGTATCCATATTTAATAGTCTGATATTTTAACTTAAAAGTATTATTACCAAAGTTAACCTTCAGATATGTGTAAAAGCTGCAATTATGTTTGAACCCCATTAAAAATACTGTATACTGAATATTCTATCATTTATATTATATACTGTATTATGATGTAATTTATCTTCCAATGTAATAAAGTTTGAATGTGAGACAGTAATGTTTTGTGTTGCTTACATTCATTAATACAGGTTTAAATTTCACATTTTCATATTGATAGATGACCAGATTTTCAACTCTTTCAAAATCTTCATAAAACCTTTGTGAAATAACATGTTATTTATATAAAACCACACTTATTACTGAATTTAAAACTGACCAAAACTCTTCTTAAAAGTAAAACACTTTATTTATCTTTCATATTCCAGTTACACATGTTGTAAGTAACAAAGCTATAACTTTTATGTAAACTGTGCAGACTATGTCCTACATCAAGGTTTATGGTTTCTAGTATATTGAAGTGTGAGCTGGTAATGGAGCTCTGCAGTCAGTGTTCATCTTGTTGAGTCTTCCTTTGGATACCCAGACTGTCCTGATGCTGCAGCTGTCTCTGTCCTCTGATCGGTCCAGGAACACCTGAGCTTCATCAGGTCACCTGTAAAACAAGGCAGATTCAGTGTTACTTGTAAGGCAGCACATAATATACAGTATAATATAATATACAGTGTAATATAATACAATATAATATAATATACAGTGTAATATAATATACAGTGTAATATAATACAGTATAATATAATACAGTATGATATAATATACAGTATAATATAATATACAGTGTAATATAATACAATATAATATAATACAGTATAATATAATACAGTATAATATAAAATACAGTATAATATAATATACAGTGTAATATAATACAGTATAATATAATATACAGTGTAATATAATACAGTGTAATATAATACAGTATAATATAATACAGTATAATATAATATACGTATAATATAATACAGTATAATATAATACACGTATAACAGCTCATTGTGGCTCACAGTAGTCCTAAGTTATAAAATAAAATAATAAAGCAGTGTCTCAGCTAACTGTAGTGATGTGTTGTTGAAACAGTCTGAGGTTACCAACACAATGTCTATCTAATGGCAGCAGATACACACACAGGACATTTACTGACTGTAACTGATGTTGGAACAAGTTCCCGGTGCAATAACAGACATTTAGCAGTGAGCCTCAGTGTTTATAATACAATAGGAGATGATATGAGTATAGGATGTTACACTGGACCTACACTTATATCGTCAGTAATAGCAGTACTTCAGTAATGCTAAATAAATGGATCAGAAAACTTTTATTCATCGCGGTTTGACTCCACTAAACAACCTAGAGAGCAACCCCAGCTGCTGGGTGCTAATCAAAGTTACACAGTAATACTAAACTAATGAATCCCTGCAGTTTGACTATTTCTCTCTCACTGTAGCTCTATTGTTAACTCTGGTGCACGTTGATCAAGTTAATTTACACACCGTAACACACACACACACACACACACACACACACACCACACACCTGAAGCGAAGAACAACAAAGCTAACGCTAGCTGACATAACGTTAGCACGTCAGTACAAAGTCGCATAAAAAAGAATCACCATAACTTACTTATTCTGTTAGCTTCACTGAGGCTCCTGTAGCTAACAACTGTTAGCATGTGCTAGCATTACACGAACAATGAAAAACAGCATCAATTCTTAAAAATACTTCCAGTTACTTCCTCTGCCGTCTCTCCACAGACAGTTGGTACAATCCCTCTTTCAGGAACAGTCTTTCAGCCAGTCCACTGTTGTACTGACCGAGGTTGTGAAAGCAGTCCGACACAAAGTGGGTCACACACTTTCCGGTTTTTCTGACTCTAGCCGGACATTGTAAAAAATAATTTACATAAATGTACATATGTAAATGTGTGTTGGGCTGTGCAGCCAATGACTGAACAGTTTGTCTGCTGAGGCCTTTGCCCAGACATCAGGCTGCAGGCTGCAGGCTGCAGGCTGGGCTTGCTGGTTCTCCTAGCTTGCCTTTTATAGTAACAAGGCGGAGCTCCGATAGTCAACAGGAAGTAAAGTGAGGTGGGTGGCAACAGGCTGAGCAAATGACGTCAAAAACTCTGGACCTCTGAACCTGCGTGATTTATCTCCTATATTCTGACTGAGGCAGCCCACAAAAACATGACTGAGTCATTTTTGTTCACACTTTGCCTGCTGATAGGCCCTCCAGAGTCCCAAATGTACATAATCAAATGATTAAAAAGTTGGTTTTGCATAATATGTCGCTTTTAAGAAAGCTGAATTGAGATCTCTGGGTGACATAAAACCATGCCCAAAGAGTGCATCAAGGCACAAGATTCTAGCAAGCATCTTGATCATAGTGATAACTAGACGTAGCATTTTACTATATGGTCTGATGTTTGAACCCAAAAAAACATTGAAATACTGTGTTGGACGCCCCAAAACTAACTGTACACGCAAGGAATCCCTAAAATATCTGTAAATGGAAGTTAAGTGATTCAGTGATGACAACTTATCAAAACCCATCAGAGCACAGAGACTAATACTCAACCCAGGAAAGATGGTGCTCGATTCCAAGGGTTCCCAAACTAATGCATACAAGGACATTTCATGTTTTATCATATTTAGCAAATAACATATTACAAATAATTATAATATTTAATCATGTCTTAGATTTTGCTCAGGTAGTAGAGCAAAGTTAATGTGTACTGTGTCATTCATATAGGGCATTTTTAAATGATTCGAAACTTGACAAGATATGACAAACTTGAATATGTACTGTTGAGAATGTTTTGTCCATTGTACTGAATGTTTTATTAATTTCAATGTGTAATTTTGTAGGATGGTACAGTTTGCTCCTTCTAATGGCCTTCGTCCTGAGGCATAACGGATTTTCCATGAACTTTTCCCTGCACTGATACCAGCAACCTCTTTTCTCTTCCATAAATCCTATGGCCAATATGGTGAGTATGTGCCCCATTTCTACTGCCATCAGTGTTCAAATTATATTGGAACAAAAGATTGTGGTTTGACACAGTGTGTTCTGTGTGAGGCAGAATTTGATGTGGATGCGAGTCTAGAAAAGGGTTCATATTTTTTGGTGATCAGTTTATCTTTGCAAATTAAAGAGATTCTGGAAAATCCCAACATCAAAATCCAAACACATAGATCAACTCCAGGTTTAATTTGTGATGTGCAATGTGGAGGGGAGTATAGGAGGCTAAAAGACAGTGGAGAAATAGGTGATGATGATATCAGTCTGATCTGGAACACTGAGGGATCCCTGTTTTTAAAAGCTCTAGATGCCAAATATGGCCTATTCAGTGTCAAATCATAGAACTACATCCTACAGACAGGAAGAACAACACGTGTTCCTTGTCTTTGGTTTGGAGAGAGCAAGCCTAATACTCTCTCTCTTAATTCCATTTGTAAAACAGCTGCAGGAACTTGAAAGTCATGGGATCACCTGGGGAGATGGTTGCACTTCAAAGGTGCATGCACTTGTTTGTAGTGCAGATTCAGTTGCAAGGCCACTTCTGCAAAATAAGAAGCAGTTCAATGGTATTTATGGATGTGACTTCTGTTACCATAGAGGTGGAGGCTCATATCCCTATGTAAGTCCTGAACCCCGTCTGCATACAGAAGTTGAGCATTTTGACAATGCTATGAATGCAACACAGCAGCCTATCATGGAGTGAAAGGCCCAAGTCAACTAATGAAATTTGACAAATTTCAAATGGTGCGAGGCTTTGTTCCAGAATATCAGCATAGTGTATGCCTTGGAGTTACAAGACAGCTGACTTCTCTGTGGTTAGATTCCACAAACCATCAGCATGGTTGGTACATAGGCACCCAAACTGAGCAGATCGATGAAGAGTACCACAATCTATGCGAGAGAGAAAGTTCTGGAAGGCGTCTGAGTGGAGGTCGTGTCTTTTGTTTAATGCTTTGCCTGTTTTAAATGGCATCCTCCCCAGAAAATACTGGAATCATCTTTTCCTTTTGGTTTTTGCAGTCTATCATCTCCTGCAAAAAAGGATCAGAGAGGCCGAGGTGGTGATAGCCGAGCAGGCATTGAAAAAATTTGTCAGGGAGTTTCAGGGGTTATATGGCACAGCTAATGTGTCATTTAATGTGCACCTCATGACACACTTGGCTGTGAGTGTGAGGAACTGGGGACCACTGTGGGCCACATCCACATTTTCCTTTGAATCTTTTAATGGCACAAGTCATGTCCCTGTCCAAATAATGAAAAGGTACCTTAGGGAGAAAGATCTTTTCTCTGAACTACAGGGCAGAAAGTGTTCTACTGACAAATCAGTTCAAATAGAGCATCCATACGCGGCACAGAAGTCCGGCATCTTTTCATTCACAAATCTTCTGTCAGAAGCTCCTCTGCTGATAACATTAAGTAGAATTTGTATTTGGGTAGTAAAACCAGCATTTTAAAATATCCAAGCACCCTGTATCGTGTGAAGTTTTTAACAAATCAATATGTTTGGAAATCGGTCCAAAATTCAGCGAATAATTCTACTTTGAGATTGAGGAGTTCCTCTTTCCTTCCTAGGTTGATGCACCGCTGCCTCTGCTAGCCCTGTTACAAGATGGCCGCCCTGTAGGCACGCTGCTCTAGTGGGCGGCAGCAGTCGATGCGGCATCTATGTATATATGTCTATGATAACATAAGTTAACTTATATAATCTTCGTGATTTATAATGAGGTTTGTTGGCTGTTTATCTGCTGTGAAGGTGTAATTGATTATTGTGTTTACATGTGTCATTTTTGGTTTATTCAATCAAACTGTAGTGTGTAGCTGTATATACTGTATGCTTGGTTATAGCACAAGATGTATGAGACATGCACACAGCATTATTTTTGTTAATTTATTTTTTCTTTCTTTAACCTGTTCTTACAGGTTGACCAGCAACATGATTCCACGATCAGGTTAATATTGTAGTGATGGAAGTTTCTGTAAGCGTCTATAAGTGCCGCAGATGGGTTTACATTAGAGTCAATAGAAAGTCCAGTGCGTCCCATACATCCGCATATGGTACCCTTCAGCGGCTGTATGGGATGCCAAAGAAAAAGAGACAAACGAGTTGGGAATGAGAACGGCTTGGAGAAAGTAGATTGTAAGGAAAAGATGTGGGAAAAGGGGATATAGTAAGAATTACTTTTACTCTAATTTTTTTGCCTATAACATATATTTGGACAGTGGGAGGAAACCGGAGCACCCGGAGTAAACCCAGACGGACTTGGGGAGAATATTTAAACTCCACACAGAAAGGTCTGGCCTGAACTAGAACCTGACTGTGAGGCACCAGCGCTAACTACTAATGCCCCCATGGTGTCGTCAAAAGAGGGTATAAAAGATGATTAACAGGAGATTGAAACAAAGGGTGGGAAGAATAGGTGCAGGAAAAAGATGTAGGGAAGCCGTGGGGAAAGGAGGAAATAGGAAAATATATGGGGAAATGGGATGTAAGGAAAAAATGTAGGTAAAGGCTGAGGTCGGGAAAAAATGTGGGGAAATGAGGAAAGAAGGAGCACCGGGCTTTCTATTGACTCTAATGTAAACCCATCTGCGGCGCTTATAGACGCTTACATAAACGTCCATCACTTCAATATTAATCTGATCGCAGAATCATGTTGCAACATTATTGGGACAAAAGAGTATAAAGTGAAGTTAGTTAGTTATGTTAGCTGCACAATTAGACATCGGCACCGTCACATTAGAAACAACACTCCTTCAGTGACAGGCATAAGGAAAGAGGTCTTGATTAAAATACAGGGCTTTATTGCTGGTCAACAAGTGATAACGGGTTAAAGAAAGAAAAAATAAATTAACAAAAACAATGCTGTATGCATGTCTCATACATCGCGTTGTAACAAAGCATATATACAGCTAGACACTTTACAATTTGATTGATAAACCGAAAATGACACATGTAAACACAATAATCAATTACACCTTCACAGCAGATAAACAGCCAACAAACCTCATTATATATCACGAAGAGTACATAAGTTAACTTATGTAATTATTACAACAACTGTGGAATCGGCATTCTCTTTCAAGGGCGAGTTTTTAAAGTTTCATCCCAGCGCTACAAGGCGCTCGGGCGGAACAAATAATACATTTCCATCTAGCTGTATGTTTACAGCTAGACAAATAATTAGTTCTGTCTAGCTGCACAGCTAGCTGTAGACAGATCTGCTAGACGGAAATGTATTATTTGTTCCGCCTGAGTGTTTTGTCCGAGCGCCTTTTATCGGGTGAAACTTTGAAAACCCGCCCGCGAAAGAGAATGCCGATTCCACAGTTGTTGTCATAAATACATAAGTTAACTTATATAATCTTTGTGATATATAATGAGGTTTGTTGGCTGTTTATCTGCTGTGAAGGTGTAATTGATTATTGTGTTTATATGTGTCATTTTCAGTTTATTCAATCAAACTGTAGTGTGTAGCTGTATATACTGTATGCTTGGTTATAGCACAAGATGTATGAGACATACAGCATTATTTTTTTTTATTTTTTTTTCTTTCTTTAACCTGTTCTCACTGGTTGACCAGCAATTAAGCCCTGTATTTTAATCAAGACCTCTTGCCTCATGCCTGTCACTGAAGCTTTATGTGTTGTTGCTAATTTGACAGTGCCGATGTCTCATTGTGCAGCTAACATAACTAACTTCACTTTATACTTTTTTGTCCTAATAATGTTGCAACATGATTCTGCGATCAGATTAATATTGTAGTGATGGACGTTTCTGTAAGCGTCTATAAGTGCCACGGATGTGTTTATATTAGAGTCAATAGAAAGCGCGGTGCGTCCCATACAGCTGCATATGGTACCCATCAGCGGCTGTATGGGATGCCACAGAAAAAGAGACAAACGAGTTGGGAATGAGAACGGGTTGGGGAAAGTAGATTGTAAGGAAAAGATGTGGGAAAAGGGGATATAGTAAGAATTACTTTTACTCTAATTTTTTTGCCTATAACATATATTTGGACAGTTGGAGGAAACCGGAGCACCCGGAGTAAACCCAGACGGACTTGGGGAGAATATTTAAACTCCACACAGAAAGGTCTGGCCTGAACTAGAACCTGACTGTGAGGCACCAGTGCTAACCACTAATGCCCCCATGGTGTCGTCAAAAGAGGGTATAAAAGATGATTAACAGGAGATTGAAACAAAGGGAGAGAAGAAGAGGTGCAAGAAAAAGATGTAGGGAAGCCGTGGGGAAAGGAGGAAATAGGAAAATATATGGGGAAATGGGATGTAAGGAAAAAATGTAGGGAAAGGCTAAGATGTGGGGGAAATGAGGAAAGAAGGAGCACTGGACTTTCTATTGACTCTAATGTAAACCCATCCGTGGCACTTATAGAAGCTTACAAAAACTTCCATCATACCCATCAGCGGCTGTATGGGACGCACTGGACTTTCTATTGACTCTAATGTAAACCCATCCGTGGCACTTATAAACGCTTACAGAAACGTCCATCACTACAATATTAACCTGATCGCAGAATCATGTTGCAACATTATTAGGACAAAAAAGTATAAAGTGAAGTTAGTTAGTTATGTTAGCTGCACAATTAGACATCGGCACTATCAAATTAGCAACAACACATAAAGCTCCAGTGACAGGCATGAGGCAAGAGGTCTTGATTAAAATACAGGGCTTTATTGCTGGTCAACAAGTGAGAACGGGTTAAAGAAAGAAAAAATGAATTACCAAAAATAATGCTGTATGCATGTCTCATACATCGTGTTATAACAAAGCATATATACAGCTAGACACTTTACAATTTGATTGATAAACCGAAAATGACACATGTAAACACAATAATCAATTTCACCTTCACAGCAGATAAACGGCCAACAAACCTCATTATATATCATGAAGAGTACATAAGTTAACTTGTGTAATTATTACAACAACTGTGGAATCGGCATTCTCTTTCGTGGGCGAGTTTTCAAAGTTTCACCCACTAAAAGGCGCTCGGCGAAACACTCAGGCAGAACAAATAATACATTTCCATGTAATTCATTCCGTCTAGCAGATCTGTCTACAGCTAGCTGTACAGCTATACGGAACTAATTATTTGTCTAGCTGTAAACATACAGCTAGATGGAAATGTATTATTTGTTCCGCCCGAGTGTTTTGTCCGAGCACCTTTTAGCGCTCAGATGAAACTTTAAAAACTTGCACGCGAAAGAGAATGCCGATTCCACAGTTGTTGTCATAATTACATAAGTTAACTTATATACTCTTCGTGATATATAATGAGGTTTGTTGGCTGTTCATCTGCTGTGAAGGTGTAATTGATTATTGTGTTCACGTGTCATTTTCGGTTTATTCAATCAAACTGTAGTGTGTAGCTGTATATACTGTATGCTTGTTTATAGCACAAGATGTATGAGACATGCATACAGCATTATTTTTGTTTCTTTTCTTTCTTTAACCTGTTCTCATGGGTTGACCAGCAATAAAGCCCTGTATTTTAATCAAGACCTCTTGCCTCATGCCTGTCACCGGAGGAGCTTTATGTGTTGTTGCTAATTTGACAGTGCCGATGTCTAATTGTGCAGCTAACATAACTAACTTCACTTTATACTTTTTTATCCTAATTAATGTTGCAACATGATTCCGCGACCAGGTTAATATTGTAGTGATGGACGTTTCTGTAAGTGTCTATAAGTGCCGCAGATGGGTTTATATTAGAGTCAATAGAAAGCCCGGTGCGTCCCATACAGCTGCTGATGAGTATGATGGAAGTTTCTGTAAGCGTCTATAAGTGCCACGGATGTGTTTACATTAGAGTCAATAGAAAGCCCAGTGCGTCCCATGCAGCCGCATATGGTACCCATCAGAGGCTGTATGGGATGCCAAAGAAAAAGAGACAAACGAGTTGGGAATGAGAATGGGGTTGGGAAAGTAGATTGTAAGGAAAAGATGTGGGAAAAGGGGATATAGTAAGAATTACTTTTACTCTAATTTTTTTGCCTATAACATATATTTGGACAGTGGGAGGAAACCGGAGCACCCGGAGTAAACCCAGATGGACACGGAGAGAATATTTAAACTCCACACAGAAAGGTCTGGCCTGAACTAGAACCTGACTGTGAGGCACCAGTGCTACTCACTAATGCCCCCATGGTGTCGTCAAAAAAGGGTATAAAAGATGATTAACAGGAGATTGAAACAAAGGGAGAGAAGAAGAGGTGCAGGAAAAAGATGTAGGGAAGCCGTGGGGAAAGGAGGAACAAGGAAAATATACGGGGAAATGAGATGTAAGGAAAAAATTTAGGGAAAGGCTAAGGTCGGGAAAGGATGTGGGGAAATGAGGAAGATGGGAGAAGATATGGGGAAAGGAGGAGGAATAGAAAAGATGTAGGGAAAGTAGACAGTAAGGAATTACTCTCCTTTCTTGAAAATAGCTGGTTGGCAGGTTGTCTTCCGCTTGACTTCACTGGCTTCATGGTAGCTCAGGTCCAGTTTGTTGCGATCCAAGTGCTGCTTCACTGACCGAGTCTGAGTAGTGCCGAATCTGGGCAAAGACTCCCCTGTGTTACCACAGTAGTTGGAACTCTCTTTAGGAAGGAGGTTACGCCGTCCTGCTGCTACTTCCTTAGAAGGGTCTTTCGATTTCAACACTTCCCTCTTGGAAATAGCTGGTTGGTAGGTTGTCTTCAGCTTGACTTCCCTGGCTTCATGGTAGCTCAGGTCCAGTTTGTTGCGATCCAAGTGTTGCTTCACTGACCGAGTCTGAGTAGTGCCGAATCTGGGCAAAGACTCCCCTGTGTTACCACAGTAGTTGGAACCCTCTTTAGGAAGGAGGTTACGCCGTCCTGCTGCTACTTCCTTTGAAGGGTCTTTCGATTTCAACACTTCCTTCTTGGAAATAGCTGGTTGGTAGGTTTTCTTCAGCTTGACTTCCCTGGCTTCATGGTAGCTCAGGTCCAGTTTGTTGCGATCCATGTGTTGCTTCATCGACCGAGTCTGAGTAGTGCCGAATCTGGGCAAAGACTCCCCTGTGTTACCACAGTAGTTGGAACCCTCTTTAGGAAGGAGTTTACGCCGTCCTGCTGCTACTTCCTTTGAAGGGTCTTTCGATTTCAACACTTCTTTCTTGGAAACAGCTGGTTGGCAGGTTGTCTTCAGCTTGACTTCCCTGGCTTCATGGTAGCTCAGGTCCAGTTTGTTGCGATCCAAGTGTTGCTTCACTGACCGAGTCTGAGTAGTGCCGAATCTTGGCAAAGACTCCCCTGTGTAACCACAGTAGTTGGAACCCTCTTTAGGAAGGGGGTTACGCCGTCCTGCTGCTACTTTCTTTGAAGGGTCTTTCGATTTCAACACTTCTTTCTTAGAAACAGCTGTTTGGTAGGTTGTCTTCAGCTTGACTTCCCTGGCTTCATGGTAGCTCAGGTCCAGTTTGTTGCGATCCAAGTGTTGCTTCACTGACCGAGTCTGAGTAGTGCCGAATCTGGGCAAAGACTCCCCTGTGTTACCACAGTAGTTGGAACCCTCTTTAGGAAGGGGGTTACGCCGTCCTGCTGCTACGTCCTTTGAAGGAATTGTCGATTTTAACATTTCTTTCTTGGAAATAGCTGGGAGGCAGGTTGGCTCCAGCTTGACCTTACTGGTTTCCTCGTAGCTCAGCTCCAGCTTGTTGCGATCCATGTGTTGCTTCATCGACCGAGTCTGAGTAGTGCCGAATCTGGGCAAAGACTCCCCTGTGTTACCACAGTAGTTGGAACCCTCTTTAGGAAGGAGTTTACGCCGTCCTGCTGCTACTTCCTTTGAAGGGTCTTTCGATTTCAACACTTCCTTCTTAGAAACGGCTGGTTGGCAGGTTGTCTTCAGCTTGTCTTCACTGGCTTCATGGTAGCTCAGCTCCAGTTTGTTGCGATCCATGTGTTGCTTCATCAACCGAGTCTGAGTAGTGCCGAATCTGGGCAAAGACTCCCCTGTGTTACCACAGTAGTTGGAACCCTCTTTAGGAAGGAGTTTACGCCGTCCTGCTGCTACTTCCTTTGAAGGGTCTTTCGATTTCAACACTTCCTTCTTAGAAACGGCTGGTTGGCAGGTTGTCTTCAGCTTGTCTTCACTGGCTTCATGGTAGCTCAGCTCCAGTTTGTTGCGATCCATGTGTTGCTTCATCGACCGAGTCTGAGTAGTGCCGAATCTGGGCAATGATTCACCTGTATCTTGTGAACGGTAGTTGGACCCCTTTGCCCTAGCAGTGGAACTACACTTTGTTGAAAATACGGCCTTTGCAGCTAAAGCATCTTTGGATAGCTTGGCTGCACTAGAAAGTGGTGGTAGAGGGGCTCTGTTCACTTCAGTCATGCTGAGTTGAAGCATGTTGCTTTCCATATTATTTTTTATAAAACGTGTCTGGTCAGTGGCAAAACTAGGCAATGGTTCCCCAGTACTGTTACAATAGTACTTCACGTTTTCTTCTTTCCTCCTCAGTGTTCTGTCGCTGTCTCTCACTCTCTTGCTCCTCTTTGTCCTTGTTGTATAGTCTTGTGTTGGTGATGACATCATGACATTCCTTTGATGTCTTTGATTCTATGAACATTGTAAAGAATGAATCTCTTTTGTAGGCCCCGCCCCCTTGGTTACTGTTGCTATGTTCATGATGCTTGTTATGATTCCAAAATTAGGGTGTTTTTCAAATTCCATATTACCTATTATTAATACTAATTACTAAATATGCTGTCTAAATGAATATGTTGATGATTTCAACTGCACCGAATGTGAGTTTTGTAATGAGAGAAATGCACGGATATACACCAATCAGCGATAACATTATGACCACTGATTGGTGAAGTAAATGACACTGATTATCTGGTTATCATGGCTCCTGTCAATGACTGGGATATCATTAGGCAGCAAATGAACGTTTTGTCCACAAAGTTGATGTGTTAGAAGCAGAAAATGGGCAGGGTGAGGATTTGAGTGTCTTTGACTTGACTTGTCTTAGGGCCAAATTGTGATTGCTAGACGACTTGGTCAGAGCATCTCCAAAACTGCCGCTCTTGTGGGGTGTTCCCAGTCTGCCTTGATCAGTACCTATCAAAAGTGCTCCCAGGGTGCCCAGCTGGTCATAATGTCATGGCTGATCGTTGTAGAACAAAGCACAACAATGTTTTTATGTATGATAAGATATTTAATTACTTTAAAGTAGCTTTTGCTGGGAGACTCCCAGACACACCAACCAGGGTTTGTTAAAAAGGTCTGATTGTGCTGAATCCAGCAACATATTAAACATAACTGTAGCAGGTATGATCAATAAGAATGTGCCATCTAAATGGGTTAGGGTTATGGGTTATAGAAGATGAACAAGAAATTGAAACAAAGGATGAGAAGAAGAGGTGCAGGAAAACATTGTAGGGAAAGGAAGAAATAGTACAAAAACAGACATTTAGCAGTGAGCCTCTGTGTTCTTCATACACATATACATATACAATAGGAGATGATATGACTAGGAGATGTTACACCGACGTGCACTTATATCACACTGCAATAACCAGTGATAGGCAAGTTACTTCCAAAATGTAATATATTTCATATTACATATTACTATATGGCGAAGTTTATTTCTAAAACCTGACAGTCCAGAGTTAGGACCAGGAAGCAGAGCTGCTGTCTTACACACTTCTCTGCTCTTTCTTTAGAACAGTCACCCACCCAAAACCCCATAGAGACTGTGTCTGTCCCCCGACCACCTAAATTATTTAAAGGAATAAAAACAAGAGGAGTTCAACATAAAAACCTAATAAAAATTAAAACTAACTCCTCAGTAGCACAAAATAAGAGAATGAAATGTGGGCTGTTAAATATCAGGTCTCTGTCCTCTAAAGCTGTTTTAGTGAATGAATTAATATCAGACTATGATATTGATTTACTTTGTCTTACTGAGACCTGGTTGTCCCACGAGGAGTATGTTAGCCTAAATGAATCCAGCCCCCCCCAGTCATATTAATACTCACATTCCTCGAGGCACAGGCCGAGGAGGTGGAGTGGCAGCCATATATGATTCGAGCGTTTTAATGGACCCTAAACCTAAACTAAATTATAATTCATTTGAAAGCCTTGTTCTTAGTCTTTCTCACCCAAACTGGAAAACACTGCAGCCAGTTCTATTTGTTATAGTGCACCGCGCTCCTGGACCGTACTCTGATTTTATATCTGAATTTTCAGAGTTTCTATCAAGTTTAGTCCTTAAATCAGATAAAGTAATTATTGTAGGTGATTTTAATATTCATGTGGATGTTGACAATGACAGCCTTAGTAACGCATTTATATCATTAATAGACTCAATTGGCTTCTGTCAGAGTGTAAATAAACCAACTCATTGTTTTAATCACACTCTTGACCTTGTTTTATCATATGGCATTGATATTGAACATTTAATAGTCTTCCCACATAATCCTTTCCTATCTGACCATTATTTAATAACTTTTGAATTCATGTTGTTAGATTATAAGCCATTAGGCAAAACTTCCTACAGCAGATGTCTATCTGACGGTGCTGTAGCTAAATTTAAGGAGGAGATTCCTTCAGTGTTTAATTCAATGCCATGTCTGAATTTAACAGAGTCCTATAACGACTTTAGTCCCTCTGAAATTGATAATCTTGTCGATAGTGCTACAGGCTCACTACGATCAACATTAGACTCTATCGCTCCTATAAAAAGGAAATTATCAAAACATAGGAGACTAGCACCTTGGTATAACCACCAAACCCGCCAGTGAAAACAAATAGCTAGAAAATCTGAAAGGAAATGGCGCTCTTCCAAATTATCAGAATATCGCTCAAATTGGCAAGATAATCTTAAAATTTATAGAAAGGCCCTCCGTAATGCCAGAGGAGCCTATTACTCAGCACTAATAGAAGAAAATAAGAATAACCCTAGGTTCCTCTTCAGCACTGTAGCCAGGCTGACAGAGAGTCACACCTCTATTGAGCCACATATCCCCATAAACTTAAGTAGCAATGACTTCATGAGCTTCTTCTATAATAAAATTATTACTATTGAGAAAAAATTAATCACCAACTGCCATCAACAGTTATCAGTGGCTCTCCAAGTTCAGGGACTTCTGTCAATGTAAACTTAGATATATATTTAGACTGTTTTTCTGCTATCGATCTTCATCAGTTAACTTCAATCATTTCTTCATCGAAGCCATCAACCTGTCTATTAGACCCGATCCCAACTAGGCTGCTTAAAGAAGTTGTTCCCTTAATTGGCACTTCTTTACTGGATATGATTAATCTTTCTTTATTATCAGGATATGTACCACAGTCCTTTAAAGTAGCTGTAATTAAACCCCTTCTTAAAAAGCCCACTCTTGACCCAGGGGTTTTAGCCAACTATAGACCGATTTCTAACCTCCCGTTCCTCTCTAAGATTCTGGAGAAAGTAGTCGCCAAAGAGTTGTGTGACTTTCTACATAACAATAGTTTATTTGAGGATTTTCAGTCAGGATTTAGAGTTCATCATAGCACAGAGACAGCTCTGGTTAAAGTTAATAATGACCTTCTGACTGCTTCTGACAATGGACTTGTCTCTGTACTTGTATTATTAGATCTTAGTGCTGCATTTGACACTGTGGCGGGGGTTGCAAACAAAAATGTGAAGCTCTCAATGGGAATCTTAGGTTGCACGACAACGCCACCTTGGGAATTGCACCCAAGGAATTATTTTACACTGATCAAAAACACAGGTTCGTTCCACTCGACAGGCAAGACACGTGGTTCCCAGTTTACAAAAATCCTTTATTTAATAAATATATATATCATTATAAAAAAATAACATTCATCCCAATAAAGGAAAAAGGGAGCCTAATCAGGGGCTGAGGCCTACTGGTGGGGAAAGAGCAGGTGAAGGGGAAGGGGACTCAACAAAATTAAATTAAAGAAAAAGGGTTCACCCAGACACACGTGGCAGTCACACACTGTGGTATCACCAAATCCAAGGAAGCACAGCACACAAGAAGGAGGGACACCACCACCCACGTCACCAGCACCACCACCAGCCTGCAGCCACTGAGAAGGGAAAACAAAAGTTACAATGGAAGTAATTAACACAAAATATAAATAATATAGTAAAAACAATATACAACATAAAGCAAGAAATAGTTAACCAAATAAGCTTACCAAGCAAGTTAATCAAAACAATAAAGTATAACAAAACAAGTAACTTTTGAGAGTTAGATTTAAGGTAGCATACCTGTATTCAAAGTCAAACCTGCACAGGGAGAGGGAGGGAGAGAGAGACCCACACGGCAGCGGACATCTACCTGTGACCACACTAGCGTTAGCTACAGGATAGCATTCGGTGTAACACAGAGAGAGAGAGAGAGAGAGAGGACACTTACCACCGCCAGAGAGAACCAAGGTAACTTACTGGCAGCACGATGCCAGTAAGTTACTGTGAAAGTACTTACAGTACCATTACTGTATATTAATTTACAGTAGTTATCATATTACTGTATAACCATTAACAGTATTTATTTACTACTGTATATGAATTTACAGTAGTTATCCTATTACTGTATATGAATTTACAGTACCTGTCCATAATATTGTATCTTCATTTACAATACTTATATTATTTTAGCATTCACAGTACTGCTACTACATTTACCTCTACAATATACATTCTTTTCAATGATTTACACATTTATCAGTATGTGTTTTACAATATTACTTCATTAAAAACATTGTACTTGCACTTGTACAAAAACATGTCGTTTTAACAACACCCTGGGGCTTGTGGAAGTAGTGGGTTTGCACTTTGCTGTGTAGGCCATCAAAATCAAAAGTTGGAAAGACACAGAAAGACAGAGACAGTGAGAGAGAAAGAGAGAGAGAAAGATAGAGAAAGAGCAAAATATGAGAGAAAACATGGAATTAAGTGTGATGGAGATAAAATGTACTGACCTGAAATCCACAAACTAACAGCATGAACATAAACAAGTGTGTGTATGTGTGTGTGTGAGAGAGAGAATCTTAGCATCACTTATTAGTAATTTTGCAACTCAAAATCCACCAGCTCTCTTATAAGTGCAACCACAACAGGGTTGAGGTTGGCATTCTTTCTCTGCACCCTCTTTCCTGTTCGTCTGCTAATCTGTGTTCTTGATTGGCATTTCGAGCCTTCGGGATTGATCCTGAGAATGAATCTGCAAGCATGGGGGGGTAAATTATCTGTAATATATCTAATTTCAGCCAAAACAAAACAGCACAACCTGGAGTTACCCCCCCCAAATTAAATGAAATTATCATTATCATTATCACAATTATTATTGTTGTGCCATATTTGGTAACACTTTATAATGAGTACACATTATTAAGCATTAGTTAGGCATTAATAAATACTGAATTCATCATTTATAACACATTTTCCTGACATGAATACACATGAGTATATATAAACACAGTTAAAAATGTTTTATTCATCATTGATAAGCACATTAGTTATGGATTAGTAAATACTGAATTCATCATTTATAAAGCATGTTTCTGCCATAAATACCCATTACTATGTGGTTTATAATCACAGTTATAAATGGTTTACTCTTCATTAATAAGCTCATCTATAATGTGCTCATGATTGCATTTTCATATTTTATATAGATAATGGATTCAGCATTTCTAAATCTATTTAGATGTGTATTTCTGCATGCACTTGCACATCCACTATTCAGACATGTAGCTATTAATGATTAGTGACTGTGTTAGCAGATGTTCCATAAAAAACTCACAAATTAATTTCCAATGGATGTCCTATGAACAGTTATTAATGCAGGAATTCATGAGTTTCTGAGAGTGCAGCCAAGAGAAGCATGGAGAAGTTTGGCCTAAATCGACGAGTCAGGCGGAAAGTATAGATGAGCTTATTAATGAAGAGTAAAACATTTATAACTGTCCCCTCCACTCGCACCGGCGGCGGCCGCAGGTCTCCTCCTCCTGCCTCCCCTTCCCCTCATCCACCTGACAGCCACCTCTGCCATCATTACCTGCGGCTGCTTCGGATGCTGCTGCTGCTGAAGATGAAGCTCCGCCATAGCCACCAGCAAACATCTGTGTTATTTTAACACGGTTGGCAACATCTGCCTGAAGGGCTTGTCTCTTTTTGGCTCTAATTTTTCGTGATCTCCTCTCTCTCTGTATGATTGATTGATTGACAGCCGAGGCCCATGAGGGAGGGTAATTGGTCCGGCCCAGAATCAATCATGACTAATGGGCCGATCTACCAGTTTTGTGTACCAATAGGTATCATGACTAATACTATTACTGATACTAGTACCATTGGTAAAAAAATAAAAAATAATGGCCCAGCCCAAAATCACCATCCAGCGCTGCCTTTAAGATACTCTTTAATATCTCTTTTCTCTTATATATTAGAGTTGTAAGCCTTGTTGTTTGTTGTGTTACAGTTCAGTATGGTCTAAAGTCTGTTCATAGTGTTAAACTTTACATCCATGTTAAAGTGCACATCAATAATGTCCCATTATTCCCATCTGCTATATTATACTGCAGTTTACTGCTTCTTTGCACTCTGCTAATCAGCATTTCACTGTATTGACAATAAGATTAAATCTAATCTCATTTGCATATCAGACAAAATTGCACTGTATATCATTCATGTACAGTACAGTGAAAGTAATGCATCTCTTAGGTTTTTCCATTTTATTATTTAATTTTATTCTTGGAATCATTTCTTTTATTATTAGACTGTAACACCAAACGGTGCAACCCAGTCTCACGGAAATACGTGACGCTGTCACGTCATTTAATCTATTCATTCGTGATCTGGGACACGAAATCTCTCTTTTTCGTGTCACCAAGCACGATATTCAAACTCATGTATTTCAATTGGAAGTATTCTTCGTGTCACTAAGCACGACTTTCAAACTAATGTTCTGTCCAGGAGCATTCTCCCTAATGGCCCTTAAGGGGCTCCGTACAGATAATTTATTGTTTATTTTTCTCATTTGTTTCAACATTTTTCAACACAAAAACAAAAAAACTAACAATATGACAGCTTTTGGCCACCCGTTTCTACTTTCACCTTTGATTCTGAGTAATTGTGACAATTCACGGATATATTTAATGCAGGTGCGCTGCTCTGCAGGCAAACCGCGACGGAAAAAAAGGTAGCTGCTTCATCTCTTCTTTTTAGAATTGTGTGTCTTAATGTTTATTTTATCTAGCCATTTATTATCTTGTTTATTTGTAGGCTATGTGAATGTGTGACTCTGAACTGAGAAAAATGAATTTCCATTGAGGACGATATAGATTTATAAATGTTTTTATCCCAAGAATAAACAACAAATGTTCACTCTTTGAATCACCAAAATAAGTGACTTATGTAGTGTTTTAAATCAATCAAATTTAGTGTAATTAAATTAAATCGTGTCCGTCACTGGACAGGATATAAGCAAGAAACCAGAGCGTCATATTTACCGATACAAACAATATTAGGTTATTCATTTATTTATTAATTCAGAATAAATAAATAAAAAAGTAATATCATTCAGACAACTGGGTCTATTCATTTGTCTCAATTAGAGAGGTTGCAAGTGGTCCTCCAACAATACAAGACTGCTTTAGGTCCTGAGGCCTCTGTCATTCTACATATTGAAGAGGAAGATCAAAGTGTCCACAGCAGTCCAGACACCAGTGAGGATGAAGATGAAAACATAACTTAGGTGTGCACGTGTGTGTGCGTGCACATTCACATATCTAGACAGATTAGTGTTACTCTTTAATGATTATTTATCTATTTATTTATACTTGTTCATTCTAAAGCAGCTCAACTTTAGCTTTTGATCTTACCTCTTGTTTTTTCCCCCAGATTGAAGCTGCACTGAGGATTGTTGAGGACTTGCCCTTTATCTTTGTGTTATTAGTACTAGTAAGAATAATAAGAATAACAAGAACTTAATTTATCCCCAAAGGGAAAGTGCCTATCTGGAACAGACCAATTGCCTTGTATTACTGCGTTCAGCATTGTTTGGGGCTTGTGCCCATTCAGAACAGCTGATTGCTTGGTCCCTGGAAGTGCTTCTCAACCGCTTATCTGGGCAACTTCACACCTGACACTGTGCACCCTTGGGTCCTCTGCAATACACCCACCAAGTGTGAATTAAATCAGATGAACACTACTAACTGCTCCCTGTCAACTGACAGCAGTCAGCTGACCTCTACCAAGGAAACAAAAAAATAAGGAGGAGTCATTACATCGCTGTGGCGCGTGAACATTCATTGGCGCCACACTTGACAGCTCTCCGCACAGTTACATAACATTGTGGTGAATGTTCAGACCACTGTTTCATCTCCAGTTTCACTGATTATCAATCTTGGTGATGGAGGCACTGTTGGCACTGTTGTTATTTAGTTAATGTATGTAAAAGATGACTTCCTCAAATGTCTTGTTTTGTTCTGAATTCAAAGATATTCAGTTGACAGTCATAGAAGTATAAAGAAACCAGAAAATATTACATTTGAGAATCTGGAATCAGATCATTTTGAATTTTTTTATTTTAAAAAAATGACTCAAAATGATTAATCGTTCATCCAAACAGTTGGTTATTAATTAGTTATAAATTGTTGCAGCTCCAACATGTCATGTAAAATGTAAACCAAGGAGAAAGTCCATTTTGATGGATAGGGTGGCGTGACTGAGTACGTATTCTTGCTTACTCATTCAGTACTAAATCACCATTGAAGATACACATTTAGTTGCAACATAGAAGAAAAACTATTACCTGATCAAAAACAAATTAATTTTTGCCAATTTAGGTCTTTTTTTAATACCTGGGATCACCTTAGTTTTGTGACATCAAAGAGGGGTCATGAGCCAAAAGTGTTTTAACATGGTTTTATTATGAGAATTTTAATTTACACAGACATATAATATGGATGTAATATGCATTAGACTGTGTGTAACAAAGAGACAGTTGTATATTTTCTTATTATATGTTTTTTGGTATGTTAATATATGTGACATATAACTTATGTAACGCTAACCCCACAGTCCATTTTTAAAAAGTACAGCCCAATTGTTTGTTGGACAGATATGCATTTGGTGTATTTTCTCCAGTATTGTTGCAAAAGATGAATAAGTTATTGCCAAAAATGACCCTTTTTGGTTTTACTTTTACATCATGTTTAGAAACATCATGTGACAGTTTTGTGTTTTATAAAAAAGATAGCCTACTAGCAAGAGAAAATATGGGAAACAAACATAAATAATGCATAATTATATTTGGAATTTAGTTCAATTAAACATCACAATACATTGTTATTTAAGTGGATTACATTAATGAACTGATCTTGTGATATATTTCGCCCAAATCATCTATATACAGTATAATGTAGCCTATATTTTACTTGTCGTAGATTTTTGATTTAGTAAAAATGCATTTTCATAAACTTAATTACAACCCTCCTCTTGGTGGAAGAACTACAAGTATCCCTTCTAACTTGTATGCTTCCTAATAATTTCAAAGGAACAATTGTAATGGGCATTGTATTTTTAAATACATTGATGTATTCCCCATGATTAGAAGTTTGCAGTATTAAACTGGATGGAGGGAGTTGGGAAACACATTACAATGTTATTAATATATAAATGTAGTATTGTTCACTCTATTATATTGGGTTATATATATATATATATATATATATATATATATATATATATATATATATATGTTATATGATACTTAGATAACCTAAATTGTTAATATCAAATTCAAGTTGGGGTTGACTGACGTCTTGAAAACCTTGGGGTGTGTTCACTAGCCAGTAAGGCTATTGCTAGTTATCTGTGACTGCTATCGTTTATTAATCCATCCTACTGCAGGTATACTGAACTAAATGGTCTTGTTTGGAAGCCACACCATATTAAAACAAATTATAAACCACTTTATACTTTATAGCGAGAAAGTAGATCGAAGGATGAGGTCTGAAAGATATGTTTTGAAACGTTGCTTAATACGTTACGCCATTGAACACACCCCTTTCTGTCGGCGAGCTAGAGCAGCAGGAAAAACTTAAAAATAGCACTAATAAATGTATATATTTATCTTTTTCATCACATATATCTACTCACAATATAAACATATACATTATGGTCATACTTTGCCCGTTAAGAATTTGAGCGGATATATGATTTCTGAACCCTAATGTCAACATCTTAACCCTAAACCGGAAGGAGGGTACCGGAACTACAATTTGTGCCGAGTTACAGTGGTTACAGTACACAGCATTGTGCTGCCTCATAGCTTTTGTAGTTCCAATGAATTATCTCTATTATGTAAAACTGTGAACACGAACTTTGCAAGCTAATTATATGTTTTTAAGGGTGGGAAGCACGCCTGTTTGGTCTGATTTTAACTTTTATTGGTAAGAGGGTGAAATCATGTTTTTTATAGGTTTTGACCCTACTCAGTGGCGTCCCCTATTGATCTGCTGTCGAGTATGATAGTAGAGGTGCAGAGCTTTCCAAAACCCCATGTCTGTAGCATATTATGTTGTTGAACTATAAGCCTTCAGAAATGTCACAGGTACAAGGTTCAAAGGGCACACCTGAGGAGCAGGAACCGCCCACAAATCTCATATTAACACATGTTGCTCCCTAGGTCAAGACCTTTCCAACGATGTCTTCACTGTTTTCCTACAACAAAGTTTGATTTTCTTGTTGGTACACACCATGGCTGTTTGACGTATACATTCAGAGACCTCTTTAAGGGCCAAGCTGGAAACAATCACTCAAAATCTTTTAACAGGTATTTTGTGGCCAGATTTATTTAAGATATCGATTATAGGATTATACACAGTCATACTTTTCAATGTGGACCAGTTCCGAGTTTATTTTCCCCTTAAACTACTGATTGTTTCACCTTTGACATTTTCCCATTAACTTAATATGGCTATTTATAGACCCTTTAACCCCTTCCCCAGTCTGATAGGATGATCCTGGATGATCCAATTTATAATATATCGTAGTGCTAATACATTTCTGTGTACAGTTTAAGTTTTGCAAACATATCTTATAAAATGACCATCATAGGACCTTTTTATCAAAAAAAACAGCATAGGCCTAACATGTTGTGTGGAGGGCGACATATACAATACTTCATAGAACACTGCAACTTTAACCTCTCCTCAAACCATCCAGAATGGTCCTATATTGTCCGGATGACATCGTCCTAAAACGTGTGTATAGTTTCACGTATAGATATATCTCTAAACATGAACCCGATGACAATAGAAGCTAAAAAATGACTGAATCTCAATGGTTACGTTCTTAAAATCAAAAGTGTACTTTGTCCTAATATTTTACAATATCACTACATTTTTCTGTTCACCTTCCTTTTCTCCAGGCTTGGAGTCATGTGTTGTATTCAGCCAGAGAAACTCTTTCTTGTCCAGAAGCCTTTTCTTTTTGTGTCAGTGTTGCTTTGGTTGTGTTGGTGAGGTCAGATCACTGTAGATAGTTGCTCTGACCTTTCTCAGGCAATCTGACTGTTGTCATACCATTGAATAAGCGTAATCCTGATACAATCATCCCACAGATATGGGTCAGTAGGGGCCTACTCTACCTAATAGGTGCGCGAGGCAGTTATCACCCATTCATCTGGCTGATCCAATTCTATTCAAGCCCGTAGGTACAGAAGGTTTGTTATCGAGCAGAGCAGTCACGTGACTGTCAGATTTCTGTCTGCGGAAAAATTCAAAATGGCTGCATTTTCTTTTATTTTCAGTGGAAAAACAACATTTTAAGATATTTTTGGCATTAGAATTCGTTGTGATAATTTCTAGCGGGAAATGTGTACATTATTTCCATAATCTCTGTTGAATGAATGTTGTTTTTTCAGGCTTCTATGGTGTCTATTCTATGTTTATGGTTGCTATGCAGTTGCTATGGGCGTCTTATCGCTGAAACACGTGAATATTGTTTTGATAATTGCATCGGAGCTGTAATGTTATTTGTGTTATTTTATGTAACTGCTCAATGACGATCTTAAAAATAAAAAACGTACATTTCAGAGTTTGCTCGCAATTGAATTTTAAATCCGGAACCTTTGTGTTTGGCTGACCGGAGGACCAGCTGATATGAGACCGTGGCACTGTCAAGTTAGCAACAACACAACAACACATTTACCCACTGACTGAATTAGCAAAATAAATATGCAACGTACGGTTACACTTTCAAAATAAAGCCAGAAGATAAACGTTTCATGTTTATTATCTATTATATACTTATAACAGAACCTCTGCTAACATTTTACCTGTCCACAGACAACAGACAAATTCTACAAGCTAGAAACTCTAAACGGAGTTTTATATAACCCAAACGGCCAATAATCTAATATTCTGTATAGATGAATGCATATTTTATTCATCAAATCACAGGATTTTATAAGCATAATCATGAATGCGTTTCATTTTTATTCATCTGCATTTGTTGTAGATTTCTTCTTAAAATCATTATTGAAAAAACATTCAAATACAAACCATTGGACGACAGAGCAGTTTTAGTCATTTCCTGTATGTGTGTCACGTTGGTTTACTTTAGCCACTGCCAGTGTCGTTAAATATAATTAAATATGAAATATGAATATGTTAAATATGAATATTTAACGTCACTGCCACTCCCCTTTAGGAGCCCTGTAGCATCCTGATTCTGTTGACTCTATTGGGAGAAATGAACGTGAGCTCAGATTATGAACATGAAGACTTCTGAACATTTGGACACTGAAATTATGTTTTTCAGACAAATTAGTAGAAAATTAAGTGTTCGAGACGTGTCTCTTTCCCAGCAGAAATACACTATCGCGAGATTTGACAGTGCTGAACTGTATATGGTGCTGAATTGTTGGTTTCATCAAATATGATCTCTAACAGCTGAACTAAAACTTAAATCACCTTTTGAATTCATCTATGGTACAACACGATCTGCTTTCATCCATCTACATGACGTTCACAACACTTGAATTAAGTTTGGAGATCAGGGGCAAGGAGACCACGCACATTTGGGAAAGGTGAAGTGTGTAACGCTTCATATAATTGGTTTATAATTGGCGCAGATTATAATGCGTTTTTTTCTGTCATAGAAATTTTTTGTGGAGGATACCTGTCTAATGTTGTATTCAGGTTTAATTAACATGGCACATCACGGACAGTAATTGCAACACTGGTGTAATTTGGGATGATGCTATAAAATATTCATGGACATATTTATTAGTGTTCTTCACTTAAACACTGACTGCATATATGCCATTGATCCTGTACATACTGATGTTTTTACACATCCCTATGTATATTTTTTCATTGCTTATGGTATAACATTGTATATATGACTTGCATATTAAAAACTAAAGGAGATGTGGATGAGTGTGTGAAAGAAACATTCAAAATGTTATGACAAAGGCAAACTGAAACTGAACTAAAATAAAACAAACGAACAAATCTTGTTTTTATTCATGCACAGAGAGAGAGAGAGAGAGAGAGAGAGAGAGGCAGAGAGAGAACAACATTCAACATACAGGTGTCTTAAAGACACACAAACAAAAACATTAAATGGAGCCTATAAAGTGCTGGCAGGCTCCCAGGTGTCTTCCCAAATTTTGCCACTGAAAAAAAATAATGAATGCAAACAAGTGTAAGATCATTGCATATACCACAATATTAGTTTATATCAATGGGGTATCATAGAACAACAAATGACTTAGGATCGGTTTTTCAGAAGCCTGGTACTAACAAGTATGGAAGTAAGTACATACACTACTCACAAAAAGTTAGGGATATTCCACTTTTGGGTGAAATTTATGGAAAATGTAAAAAGTTGATGCTACAGTGATATTATATCATTAAAGTAGGGCATTTAAGTAGAAGCATGCAATGGTAATTTCTTCATCTCAAACAATTTATTTAAACAAAAAGCTAACAACAGTGGTGGCTATACCAAAACAAAAAATGTCACTGTGTCAGTAAAATGTCATTTGTCCTTCTGCATCGATTACAGCTCGACAAGACGTCTCATGCTTCTCACAAGTGGACTTATTGCAACCTGCTGATGACACTCTGTGACACTCTAAGCTCAGTGGAAACCTCCCTCTGAGTACATCCCGTTTGAAGCCTCGCTCTGGCCAGGGACTGTTGATCGATTGTTAGGCGTTGTTTTGATGTCAAAATGTGAACAGCATGATGAAGAGGACTGTTTAAATACAAACTGTCATTGAACCAGAAGAACAGCATGTTATGCAATAAGTACTGAGACATTGAACAGTTGGACATATGCATTCAAAAGTTTAGCGAAGGTCAAATTAAGATCACCTGGAAAGATTATAGTGCATTTTATGTACATTCTGAAATTTCAT
>NW_026136812.1:0-24410 GCF_905237075.1 Dicentrarchus labrax
GCTTCCTGAGGTGGAAACTGGCACATATGTGCTTCTGGAAGAGAATGGCAGCTAGATGAAAAGCTTGTTTTCTCAGCCTGAGAAGCTCATTCTGCACACTTAGGTGGAAAAACACCAAAAAACCCACAGAATTGCATGTGAAACAAGAGAAAAGCCAGAATTACATGGGAAACGCGAGAAAGTCACTTTTAATAGTTTTGTGCATTACAGCCAAACTAAGTGAAAGAGCCACACAAAACCACTCTATAATGTACAAGTCTCCGCTGTGAGGCTTCCTGAGGTGGAAACTGGGCACATAGGTGCTTCTGGAAGAGAATGGCAGCTTGTGTGAAAAAGCTTGTTTTTTCAGCCTGAGAAGCTCATTCGAACACTTAGGTGGAAAAAACACCAAAGTCCCACAGAATTGCATGTGAAACAAGAAAAAGCCAGAATTACATGGGAAACGCAGAAAAGTCACTTTTAATAGTTTTGTGCATTACAGCCAAAACTAAGTAACAGAGCTACACTGTTTTTTTTTTTTTTTTTTTTTTTTTTTTTTTTTTTTTTTTTTTTTTTTTTGGGGGGGGGGGGGGTTTTTTTTTTTTTTTTTTTTTTTTTTTTTTTTAAAAAAAAAAAAAAAAAAAATAAATCCACTCTATAATGTACAAGTCGCCGCTGTGAGGCTTCCTGAGGTGGAAACTGGCACATAGGTGCTTCTGGAAGAGAATGGCAGCTTGTGTGTAAAAGCTTGTTTTCCAGCCTGAGAAGCTCATTCGGCACACTTAGGTGGAAAAACACCAAAGTCCCACAGAATTGCATGTGAAACAAGAAAAAGCCAGAATTACATGGGAACGAGAAAAGTCACTTAATAGTTTTGTGCATTACAGCCAAACTAAAGAGTGACCACACAACAAATCCACTCTATGGTGTACAAGTCGCCGCTGTGAGGCTTCCTGAGGTGGAATCTAATATAGGGTGCCTGGAAGAGAATGGCAGCTTGTGTGAAAAAGCTTGTTTCTTCAGCCTGAGAAGTCCGAACACTTAGGTGGAAAAAACACCAAAGTCCCACAGAATTGCATGTGAAACAAGAAAAGCCAGAATTACATGGGAAACGCAGAAAAGTCACTTTAATAGTTTTGTGCATTACAGCCAAACTAAGTGACAAGGGGGGAGCCACAAAAACCACTCTCCTCTATAATGTACAAGTCTCCGCTGTGAGGCTTCCTGAGGTGGAAACTGGCACATAGGTGCTTCTGGAAGAGAATGGCATTGTGTGAAAAGCTTGTTTTCAGCCTGAGAAGCTCATTCGAACACTAGGTGGAAAAACACCGAAGTCCCACAGAATTGCATGTGAAACAAGAAAAAGCCAGAATTACATGGGAAACGCAGAAAAGTCACTTTTAATAGTTTTGTGCATTACAGCCAAACTAAGTTACAGAGCCACACAAAACCACTCTATAATGTACAAGTCGCCGCTGTGAGGCTTCCTGAGGTGGAAACTGGCACATATGTGCTTCTGGAAGAGAATGGCAGCTTGTGTGAAAAAGCTTGTTTTCTCAGCCTGAGAAGCTCATTCGGCACACTTAGGTGGAAAAACACCAAAAACCCACAGAATTGCATGTGAAACAAGAAAAAGCCAGAATTACATGGGAAACGCAGAAAAGTCACTTTTAATAGTTTTGTGCATTACAGCCAAACTAAGTGACAGAGCCACACCAAACCACTCTATAATGTACAAGTCGCCGCTGTGAGGCTTCCTGAGGTGGAAACTGGCACATAGGTGCTTCTGGAAGAGAATGGCAGCTTGTGTGAAAAAGCTTGTTTTTTCAGCCTGAGAAGCTCATTCGGCACACTTAGGTGGAAAAATACCAAGTCCCACAGAATTGCATGTGAAACAGCAGAAAAGCCAGAATTACATGGGAAACGCAGAAAAGTCACTTTTAATAGTTTTGTGCATTACAGCCAAACTAAGTTACAGAGCCACACACAACCACTCTATAATGTACAAGTCGCCGCTGTGAGGCTTCCTGAGGTGGAAACTGGCACATATGTGCTTCTGGAAGAGAATGGCAGCTTGTGTGAAAAAGCTTGTTTCTCAGCCTCGGCACACTTAGGTGGAAAAACACCAAAGTCCCACAGAATTGCATGTGAAACAAGAAAAAGCCAGAATTACATGGGAAACGCAAGAAAGTCACTTTAATAGTTTTGTGCATTACAGCCAGAGAAAACTAAGTGACAGAGCCACACAAAACCACTTCATCCATCACTTCAAGTATGCCGCTGTGAGGCTTCTGCAAAGTCCAGAATGCACTTATTCTCTGGTCGAGTATGCCATCTTTTGTCAAAAAGCTTCTCAGCCTTGAGAACTGCATTTTGAACACTTAGGGGAAAAAAAAACACTCTGTAATGTCCACAAGTCGCGGCTGTGAAACTTCCTGAGGTGGAAACTGCCACATACTGGGAAACGCTCGAAAAGAAAAGCTGAAACGTAAAAAAAAAAGAAAGTCACCTAGCTAATAGTTTTGTGCATTACAGCCAAAAGAGTGAGAGCCACACCAACCACTCTATAATGTACAAGTCGCCGCTGTGAGGCTTCCTGAGGTGGAAACCACATAGGTGCTTCTGGAAGAGAATGGCAGCTTGTGTGATAAAAAAAGCTTGTTTTCTCAGCCTGAGAAGCTCATTCGGCACACTTAGGTGGAAAAACACCAAAGTCCCACAGAATTGCATGTGAAACAAGAAAGCCAGAATTACATGGGAAACGCAGAGTCACTTTTAATAGTTTTGTTCATTACAGCCAAACTAAGTTGAGGGGACACCAAAACCACTCTATAATGTACAAGTCGCCGCTGTGGAGAAGCTTCCTGAGGTTGAAACTGGCACATATGTGCTTCTGGAAGAGAATGGCAGTCCTGTGAAAAAGCTTGTTTTCTCAGCCTGAGAAGCACACTTAGGTGGAAAAACACCAAGTCCCACAGAATGGCATGTGAAACAAGAAAAAGCCAGAATTACATGGGAAACGCCGAAAAGTCACTTTGATAGTTTTGTGCATTACAAGCCAAACTAAGTAACAGGTAGCCACACAAAACCACTTTATAATGTACAAGTCGCCGCTGTGAGGCTTCCTGAGGTGGAAACTGGCACATAGGTGCTTCTGGAAGAGAATGGCAGCTTGTGTGAAAAAGCTTGTTTTCTCAGCCTGAGAAGCTCATTTGGCACACTTAGGTGGAAAAACACCAAAGTCCCACAGAATTGCATGTGAAACAAGAAAAGCCAGGAATTACATGGGAAACGCAAAAAGTCACTTTTAATAGTTTTGTGCATTACAGCCAAACTAAGTTACAGAGCAACACAAAACCACTCTATAATGTACAAGTCGCCGCTGTGAGGCTTCCTGAGGTGGAAACTGGGGCACATAGGGTGCTTCTGGAAGAGAATGGCAGCTTGTGTCGAAAAAGCTTTTTTTTTGCAGTTTTTTTGTAAAAACCAAGTCCAGGAAAGGTTTCTCAGCCTTAGAAGCTCCGAAAGCACTCTATAGGTGTAAAATCACCAAAAACCCACAGACTAACTGAGGTGAAACATGAAAGCCGATTACTGGGAAACCGAAAACTTTTCTACCCAAACTAAGTGACAGAGACTCAAGTTCCTGTTCTTCCAGCTGCATAAAGGGGTGGGCCTGAGCTGATACTAGTGAGTGCTGGATTGTAGTGCAGTGTCTCTTCAGCCAGTGTGTAACCAAATAAAAATATTTTCAATCATGTCATTTCCTCTAACCCGCCGGCTCCACTGTCTCTGCCAACAAGAATGCTCGGCCTCCACAGAACTGTATGTGTATCAGAAAAATCCTGACTTTACCTGGGGAAACGCAGAAATCAGGCACTGGCTGGTACTCCTCATCAGTTGTGTTGCTGTCAGCCTCTGAAGAGCGTATCCCCTCATCTTCAAGCTGCCCTGTGAGGCTTCCTGAGGTGGAAACTGGAACATAGGTGCTTCTGGAAGAGAATGGCAGCTTGTGTGAAAAAGCTTGTTTTCTCAGCCTCGGCACACTTAGGTGGAAAAACACCAAAGTCCCACAGAATTGCATGTGAAACAAGAAAAAGCCAGAATTACATGGGAAACGCAAAAATGTCACTTTTAATAGTTTTGTGCATTACAGCCAAACTAAGTTACAGAGCCACACCAAAACCACTCTATAATGTACAAGTCGCGCTAGGAGGCTTCCTCAGGTGGAAACTGGCACATATGTGCTTCTGAAGAGAATGGCAGCTTGTGTTAAAAGCTTGTTTTCTCAGCCTGAAGCCTCCGGCACACTTAGGTGGAAAAACACCAAAGTCCCCACTGAATTGCACGTGAAACAAGAAAGCCAGAATTACATGGGAAACGCAGAAAAGTCACTTTTCATAGTTTTGTCCATTACAGCTAAACTAAGTGACAGAGCCACACCAAACCACTTCATCCATCACTTTAATTATGCACTATTGTGAAGCTTTTGCAAGTCCAAAATGAATTATTCTGTGATCAAGTATTCCCTCTTTTATTAGAAAAGGCGTAACTGCAGTTGGAACACAGATAAAACCACTCTATAATGTACAAGTCACCGCTGTGAGGCTTTCTGAGTTGGAAACTGGCACATAAGGGCAGAACTCAGGTTGCTGACTGGCAGCTTGCTTGAAAAAGCTTGTTTCCTCAGCCTGAGTATACCAGTGGGTACATTTAGGTGTCTCATCACCAGTGTGAACCCACAGAATTCCATGTGAAACAAGAACCCGCCAGAACTCCATGTGACCTGCCGACAGCTACTCGGCCTACCTCTGTGTATCCGTCCTCTTCCCTAAGGAACAGATCCACACTCTCACCACTTTTCTATAATGTACTAGCGCCGGGGTGTCCCATCTTAGGATACGCTGTGAGGCTTCCTGAGGTGGAAACCTGGCACATAGGTGCTTCTGGAAGAGAATGGCAGCTGTGTGTAAAAAAGCTTGTTTTCTCAGCCTGAGAAGCTCATTCGGAACACTTAGGTGGAAAAATACCAAAGTCCCACAGAATTGCATGTGAAACAAGCAAAAGCCAGAATTACATGGGAAACGCAGAAAAGTCACTTTTATAGTTTTGTGCATTACAGCCAACTAAGTTACAGAGCCACACCAAACCACTCTATAATGTACAAGTCGCCGCTGTGAGGCTTCCTCAGGTGGAAACTGTCCAGATAGGTGCTTCTGGAAGGAGAATGGCAGCTTGTGTGAAAAAGCTTGTTTTCTCAGCCTGAGAAGCTCATTCGACACACTTAGGTGGAAAAACACCAAAGTCCCACAGAATTGCATGTGAAACAAGAAAAAGCCAGAATTACATGGGAAATGCAAGAAAAGTCACTTTAATAGTTTTGTGCATTACAGCCAAATCCAAGTGAGAGAGCCGCACCAAACCCTTCTTTTTTTAAAAAAAAAACTCACTCTATAATGTACAAGTCAGCTCAGTGAGATCTTCCTCAGATTAAAACTGCACCTTCGTTCTTCTGGAAGAGAATGGCAGCTTGTGTGAAAAAGCTTGTTTTCTCAGCCTGAGAAGCTCATTCGGTACACTTAGGTGGAAAAACACCAAAGTCCCACAGAATTGCATGTGGTACAAGAAAAAGCCAGAATTACATGGGAAACGCAAAAAAGTCACTTTTAATAGTTTTGTGCATTACAGCCAAACTAAGTGACAGAGCCACACCAATCCACTCTATAATGTACAAGTCGCCGCCTGTGAGGCTTCCCTGAGGTGGAAACTGGCACATAGGTGCTTCTGGAAGAGAATGGCAGCTTGTGTGAAAAGCTTGTTTTCTCAGCCTGAGAAGCTAATTCGGCACACTTAGGTGGAAAAACACCAAGTCCCACAGAATTGCATGTGAAACAAGAAAAAGCCAGAATTACATGGGAAACGCAAAAAGTCACTTTTAATAGTTTTGTTCATTACAGCCAAACTAATTAAGGGAGAAACACAAAACCACTCTATAATGTACAAGTCGCCGCTTGAAGCTTCCTGAGGTTGAAACTGGCACATAGGTGCTTCTGGAAGAGAATGGCAGCTTGTGTGAAAAAGCTTGTTTTCTCAGCCTATGGAGACACACTTAGGTGGAAAAACACCAAGTCCCACAGAATTGCATGTGAAACAAGAAAAATCCAGAATTACATGGGAAACGCAGAAAAGTCACTTTTAATTGTTTTGTGCATTACAGCCAAACTAAGTAACAGAGCCACACAAATCCACCTATAATAAGTCGCGTGAGGCTTCCTGAGGTGGAAACGCACATATGCTCTGGAAGAGAAGGCAGCTTGTGTGAAAAAGCTTGTTTTTCAGCCGAGAAGCCATTCGTAACCACTCTTAGTGGAAAAACACCACCCACAGAATTGCATGTGAACGAAAAAGCCAGAATACATGGGAACGCAGAAAAGTCATTTTAATAGTTTTGTGCATTACAGCCAAAACTAAGTGACAGAGCCACACCAAACCACTCTATTGTACAGCTGTGAGGCTTCCTGAGGTGGAACTGCACATAGGTGCTTCTGGAAGAGAATGGCAGCTTGTGTGCTTGTTTTCTCAGCCTGAGAAGCTCATTCGGCACACTTAGGTGGAAACACCAAAGTCCCCAGATTGCATGTGAAACAAGAAAAAGCCAGAATTACATGGCGCAGAAAGTCACTTTTAATACTTTTGTGCATTACACCAAACTAAGTGACAGAGCCACACAAAACCACTCTATAATGTACAAGTCGCCGCTGTGAGGCTTCCTGAGGTGGAAACTGGTACATAGGTGCTTCTGGAAGAGAATAGCAGCTTGTGTGAAAAAGCTTGTTTTCTCAGCCTAGAAGCAGCCACACTTAGGTGGAAAAACACCAAAGTCCCACAGAATTGCATGTGAAACAAGAAAAAGCCGAGAATTACATGGGAAAAAGTCCTTTTGGAAAAGGAAAACCTAAGAACGCAAAAGTGTCACTTTTAATAGTTTTGTGCATTACAGCCAAACTAAGTGACAGAGCCACACCAATCCACTCTATAATGTACAAGTCGCCGCTGTGAGGCTTCCTGAGGTGGAACTGGCACATAGGTGATTCCGGAAGAGAATGGCAGCTTGTGTTAAAAAGCTTGTTTTCCAGCCTGAGAAGCTCATTCGGCACACTTAGGTGGAAAAACACCAAGTCCCACAGAATTGCACGTGAAACAAGAAAGCCAGAATCCATGGGAAACGCAAAAAGTCACTTTTCATAGTTTTGTCCATTACAGCTAAACTAAGTGAGTGAGCCACACCAAACCACTTCATCATCACTTTGAGTATGCCGCTGTGAGGCTTCCTGCAGGTGCAAAATGGCAATAGGTGCCCGGGGGCTTTTTTTTTTTCTAGCTGATGAAGCTATTCCCTCTTTTGTCGAAAAAAGACAGTCAACTGCATTTGAAACACAGAAAAAGCAATTACAGAAACCAACCTTGCTTACCAACACCCACTCTATAATGTACAAGTCGCCGCTGTGAGGCTTTCGAGGTGGAAACTGGCACATAGGGGGCAGAAATGCAGGTTGCTGACTCGGTGCAAACTGCTTATTTGGTGGGCCCTGAGATGCTGCAGTGGGTACTGGATTGTAGGTGGAAACACCAAGTCTCTCATTCAGCAGTGTGAAACAACAAAATTTTCCAATGATGAGACATCCACTCGCCCGCCCCGGCTCCACTGTCTCTGCCATCAGCTGCTCGGCCTCCACCGCTGTGTCTGTATCGTCCTCTTCCCCTGAGGAAAACGAATAAGTCACTGCTGTTACCCTCATCAGTGGTGTTGCTGTCAGCCTCTAAGGACGGTGTCCCCTCAAATCCTCTTCAGGCATGCCGCTGTGAGGCTTCCTGAGGTGGAAACTGGCACATAGGTGCTTCTGGAAGAGAATGGCAGCTTGTGGAAAAAGCTTGTTTTCCCAGCCTGGCTCTGCACTCTAGGTGGAAAAATACCAAAGTCCCACAGAATTGCATGTGAAACAGCAGAAAGCCAGAATTACATGGGAAACGCAAAAAGTCACTTTTAATATTTTTGTCCATTACAGCCAAACTAAGTGACAGAGCCACACCAAACCACTCTATAATGTACAAGTCTCCGCTCTGAGGCTTCCTGAGGTGGAAACTGTCACATAGGTGCTTCTGGAAGAGAATGGCAGCTTGTGTGAAAAAGCTTGTTTTCTCAGCCTGGCACACTTAGGTGGAAAAACACCAAGTCCCACAGAATTGCATGTGAAACAAGAAAAGCCAGAATTACATGGGAAATGCTGAAAGTCACTTTTAATAGTTTTGTCATTACAGCCAAACTAAGTGAGAGAGTCACACCAAAACCACTTCATCCATCACTTTAATTATGCCACTGTGAAGCTTTGCAAGTCCAAAATTAATTATTCTGTGATCAAGTATTCCCTCTTTTGTCGCAAAGGCGTAACTGCAGTTGGAACACAGAAAACCACTCTATAATGTAAAATTCACCGCTGTGAAGCTTTCTGAGGTGGAAACTGACAGATAAGGGGCAGAACTCGGGTTGCTGATTCGTGCAACTGCTTAAAGGGTGGGCCCTGGGGTGATACCAGTGGGTACTGGATTGTAGTGTAGTGTCTCTTCAGCAGTGTGAAACCACATAATTTTCCAATGATGAGACATCCACTCACCCGCCGGCTCCACTGTCCCTGCCATCAGCTGCTCGGCCTCCACCGCTGTGTCTGTATCGTCCTCTTCCCCTGAGGAAGAGGAATCAGGCACTGGCTGGTACTCCTCATCAGTGCTGTTGCTTTTCATCCTCTGAGGAGGGTGTCCCCTCATCTTCAGGAGAGGACGTGTCCTCATCTTGGGTAGCAGGTGTCTCCTCCTCAAGCGCAGAGGATTCTCCCCATCTTCCCTCGCCGAGCCCATCACATACTCAAGTGCTTCATTCAGTGAATATGACCTTTTCGCCATCTTGCCAGAGAAAGAATGATCTGGGAGCTGTTAGGCTCACTTATAGCATTAGTACTGACTGCACCTGCATAAACTCCAGGACAGATTTATAAACAGTGTCAGACTTTGTTTTTTGTTTACCCCGAAGTCAAGATGACCTGTGATCCTTTTTTTTTTTGGAGAGCAGCTATTTGAGTATGTAAGGGCTATTGTGTAGTTGTGTGTGGCATTCTTTTACAAAGATCAAAGCTACAGGTGTTTTCACCTTGTGCATCAAAGCCAAGTTTGCCTTCGAAACTCAAAGCTCAATAGCCTGTACCAAAAGAAATTCACTGAAACTTGGAGGTATGCTACACTGTAATTTATGTCACTCTATCTTGCAAAGGGCATATTTATAGGCACATTTTTTTCATGCACGAAAAACACATCATTATCTGACATCCTTAAGATCACACCTATGTCAAAATTGTGTCATTCATTTGCTCCATTGGAGTGCAGTAAGCCATCATACGCCCCCTAGTGGAAACCAAGAATATTACCTGAAATTGCTCCCTTGGCAAAAATGGACAAATGACATAATCTGGCAGAAAACATTAAAAACTAAAATTTTCAAGTGTTGAGTTTAGAATGAAAGCCATTTTACCTAATTATATGATTTAATACTGTACATCACAAGGAATCTAAAAAATGGTTCCATGGGTTTCAATTGGCCAAAAGTGTCCATTATAGAGCCATAAGGTACAATTGGAGATATATAGTATAATATTGACATATTTAAAGAGCAGGTTTTGAAAATTAAAAAATCAGAATAAAATCCAGACCCTTGAGAAATAACATTCCATATGCATTAACACAGCTAAAATGGTCAAAAAAGGAAGTGAATTGGACACAAATGGCCAGCATAGAGTACAGAGGGTTAATAGTTTTGTCCATTACAGCTAAATTAAGTGAGAGAGCCACACCAAACCACTCCATAATATACAAGTCGCCGCTGTGAATCTTACTGAGGTGGAAACTGGCAGATAGGTGCTTCTGGAAGAAAATGGCAGCTTGTGTGAAAGAAGCTTGTTTCTCAGCCTGAGAAGCTCATTTGGCACACTTATGTTGGAAAAACACCAAAGTCCCACAGACCTGCATGTGAAACAAGAAAAGCCAGAATTACATGGGTAATGCAAAATAGTCACTTTTAATAGTTTTGTGCATTACAGCCAAACTAAGTGAGAGAGCCACACCAAACCACTCTATAATGTACAAGTCGCCGCTGTGAAGCTTCCTGAGGTTGAAACTGGCAGATAGGTGCTTCTGGAGAGAGAATGGCAGCTTGTGTGAAAAGCTTTTTTCTCTCAGACTGAGAAGCTCATTCGGCACACTTAGGTGGAAAACACCAAAGTCCCACAGAATTGCATGTGAAACAAGAAAAAGCCAGAATTACATGGGAAATGCAAAAAAGTCACTTTTAATAGTTTTGTGCATTACAGCCAAACTAAAGTAGAGAGCCACACCAAACCACTTCATCCATCACTTCAAGTATGCCACTGTGGAAGCTTTGCAAGTTCAGAATGAATTATTCTGTGGTCAAGTGTGCCCTCTTTTGTCGGAAAAAGCTTAACTGCATTTTGAACACAGAAAAAAATACTCTGTAATGTACAAGTCGCGGCTGTGAAGCTTCCTGAGGTGGAAACTGGCACACAGGTGCTTCTGGAAGAGAACGCAGCTTGTGTGAAAACGCTTGTTTTCTCAGCCAGAGAAGCCATTCGGCACACTTAGGTGGAAAAACACCAAGTCCCACAGAACTGCATGTGAAACAAGAAAAAGCCAGAATTACATGGGAAATGCAAAAAAAAGTCACTTGTAATAGTTTGTGCATTACAGCCAAACCTAAGTGAGAGAGCCACACCACACCACTCTATAATGTACAAGTCGCCGCTGTGAAGCTTCCTGAGGTTGAAACTGGCACATAGGTGCTTCTGGGAAGAGAATGGCAGCTTGTGTGAAAAAGCTTGTTTTCTCAGACTGAGAAGCTCATTCCGGCACCACACACTTAGGTGGAAAACACCAAAAGTCCCACAGAATTGCATGTGAAACAAGAAAAAGCCAGAATTACATGGGAAACGCATAAGAAAAGTCACTTTTAATAGTTTTGTTCATTACTGCTAAACTAAGTGAGAGAGCCACACCAAAACCACTCTATAATGTACAAGTCGCCGCTGTGAAGCTTCCTGAGGTTGAAACTGGCAGATAGGTGCTTCTGGAAGAGATTGGCAGCTTGTGTGAAAAAGCTTTGTTTTCTCAGCCTGAGAAGCTCATTTGGCACACTTAGGTGGAAAAACACCAAAGTCCCACAGAATGGCATGTGAAACAAGGAAAAGCCAGAATTCCATGGGAAACGCAAAAAGTCACTTTTAATTGTTTTGTGCACTACAGCCAAACTAAGTGAGAGAGCCACACCAAGCCACTTCTCCTCCTTCTTGCCCTGTAATTTGCAAGTCCAGAATGAATTATTCTGTGGCCAAGGCCCCTCTTTGTCGAAAAAGTAACTTTTCAACACAGAAAAAAAAAACGGGCCTGTGAAGCTTCCTGAGGTGGACTGGTACATAGGTGCTTCTGGAAGAGAATGGCAGCTTTTGTGAAAAGCTTGTTTTCTCAGCCTGAGAACTCATTTGGCACACTTAGGTGGAAAAGCACCAAAGTCCCACAGAATTGCATGCGAAACAGAGAAAAAGCCAGAATTACATGGGAAATGCAAAAAAGTCACTTTTTAATAGGTTTTGTGCATTACAGCCAAACTAAGTGAGGAGCAACACCACACCACTCTATAATGTACAAGTCGCCACTCGTGAAGCTTCCTGAGGTGGAAACTGGCAGATAGGTGCTTCTGGAAGAGAATGGCAGCTTGTGTGAAAAAGCTTGTTTTCTCAGCCTGAGAAGCTCATTTGGCACACTTAGGTGGAAAAAACACCAAGTCCCACAGAATGTTTATGTGAAACAAGAAAAAGCCAGAATTACATGGGAAACGCAGAAAGTCACTTTTATAGTTTTGTGCATTACAGCCTAACTGAGTGAGAAAAGCCACACCAAACCACTCCTATAATGTACAAGTCGCCACTGTGTAGCTTCCTGAGGTGGAAACTGGCAGATAGGTGCTTCTGGAAGAGATTGGCAGCTTGTGTGAAAAAGCTTGTTTTTTCTCTCATCCTGGCACACTTAGGTGGGAAAAACACCAAAGTCCCACAGAATTGCATGTGAAACAAGAAAACAGCCAGAATTACATGGGAAACGCAAAAAAGTCACTTTTAATAGTTTTGTCCATTACAGCCAAACTAAGTGGAGAGCCACACCAAGCCAATTCATCCATCACTTTAATTATGCCACACTGTGAAGCTTTGCAAGTCCAGAATGAATTATTCTGTGGTCAAGTGTTCCCTTTTTTGTCGAAAAGCGTAACTGCATTTGGAAAACAGAAAAACCACTCTATAATGTACAAGTCACCGCTGTGGAAGCTTTCAGAGGTGGAAACTGACAGATAAGGGGCAGAACTCAGGTTGCTGATACGTGCAACTGCATAAGGGTGGGCCCTGGGCTGATACTAGTGGGTACTGGATTGTAGTGCAGTGTCTCTTCAGCAGTGTGAAACCACATAATTTTCCAATGATGAGACATCCACGCCGGCTCCACTGTCTCTGCCATCAGCTGCTCGGCCCCACCGCTGTGTCTGTACGTCCTCTTCCTGAGGAAGAGGAATCAGGCACACTGGCTGGTACCTCATCAGTGGTGTTGCTGTCATCCTCTGAGGAGGGTGTCCCTCATCTTCAGGATGCCGCTGTGAAGCTTCCTGAGTTGGAAACTGGAACATAGGTGCTTCTGGAGAGAGAATGGCAGTTATTTTTGAAAAAGCTTGTTTTCTCAGACTGAGAACCCGGCACACTTAGGTGGAAAAACACCAAAAGTCCCACAGAATTGCATGTGAAACAAGAAAAAGCCAGGAATTACATGGGGAACGCAAAAATGTCACTTTTAATAGTTTTGTGCATTACAGCCAACTAAGTGAGGGAGCCACACCACACCACTCTATAATGTACAAGTCGCCACTGTGAAGCTTCCTGAGGTGGAAACTGGCAGATAGGTGATTCCTGAAGAGAATGGCAGCTTGTGTTAAAAAGCTTGTTTTCTCAGACTGAGGGCTCATTCGGCACACTTAGGTGGAAAAACACCAAAGTCCCACAGAATTGCACGTGAAACAAGAAAGCCAGAATTACATGGGAAACGCAAAAAGTCACTTTTCATAGTTTTGTCCATTGCAGCTAAACTAAGTGAAGAGCCACACCAAACCACTTCATCCATCCACTTTAAGTATGCCACTGTGAAGCTTTGCAAGTCCAAAATGAGTTATTCTGTGATCAAGTATTCCCTCTTTTGTCGAAAAGGCGTAACTGCAGTTGGAGCACAGAAAAACACTCTATAATGTAAAATTCACCGCTGTGAGAAGCTTTCTGAGGTGGAAACTGACAGATAGGGGGCAGAACTCAGGTTGCTGACTCGTGCAACTGCTTAAAGGGTGGGCCCTGAGGTGATACCAGTGGGTACTGGATTGTAGTGAAGTGTCTCTTCAGCAGTGTGAAACCACATAATTTTCCAATGATGAGACATCCACTCACCACTTCGGCTCCACTGTCTCTGCCATCAGCTGCTCGGCCTCCACCGCTGTGTCTACATGCATCAAGTCACTCACTTCCCCTGAGGAAGGAATCAAGGCACTGGCTGTTACCCTCATCAGTGGTGTTGCTGTCATCCTCTGAGGAGGGTGTCCCCCTCATCTTCAGGATGCCGCTGTGAAGCTTCCTGAGGTGAAACTGACAGATAGGTGCTTCTGGAAGAGAATGGCAGCTTGTGTGAAAAAGCTTGTTTTTCAGCCTGGCTACTTAGGTGGAAAAATACCAAAGTCCCACAGAATTGCATGTGAAACAGCAAAAAGCCAGAATTAGCATGGGAAACGCAAAAAAGTCACTTTTAATATTTTTGTCCATTACAGCCAAACTAAGTGAGAGAGCCACACCAAACCACTCTATAATGTACAAGTCGCCACGTGAAGCTTCCTGAGGTGGGAAACTGTCAGATAGGTGCTTCTGGAAGAGAATGGCAGCTTGTGTGAAAAAGCTTGTTTTCTCAGCCTGGCACACTTAGGTGGAAAAAACACCAAAGTCCCACAGAAATTGCATGTGAAACAAGAAAAAGCCAGAATTACATGGGAAATGCAAAAAGTCACTTTTAATAGTTTTGTGCATTCAGCCAAACTAAGTGAGAGAGCCACACCAAACCACTTCCATCCATCACTTCAAGTATGCCACTGTGAAGCTTTGCAAGTCCAGAATGAATTATTCTGTGGTCAAGTGTGCCCTCTTTTGTCGAAAAAGCGTAACTGCATTTTGAACACAGAAAAAAAAACCACTCTGTAATGTACAAGTCGCGGCTGTGAAGCTTCCTGAGGTGGAAACTGGCACATAGGTGCTTCTGGAAGAGAATGGCAGCTTGTGTGAAAAGCTTGTTTTTTTCAGACTGAGAAGCACTTATCTGCACACTTAGGTGGAAAAACACCTGAGCATCTACAGAATTGCTTATGAAACAAGAAAAAGCCAGAATTACATGGGAAATGCGAAAAAGTCACTTGTAATAGTTTTGCATTACAGCCAAACTAAGTGAGGAGCAACACCACACCACTCTATAATGTACAAGTCGCCGTCAGGAAAGCTTCCTGAGGTGGAAACTGGCAGATAGGTGCTTCTGGAAGAGAATGGCAGCTTGTGTGAAAAAGCTTGTTTTCTCAGACTGAGAAATTATTCAAGTGCCAATTTAGGTGGAAAAGTCTCAAAGTCCCACAGAATTGTATATGTAAAACAAGAAAAAGTTTCTAGAAGTACATGGGAAACGAAAAAAGCTACTTTAATAGTTTTAAGTATTACAGCCAAACTTTAAGTGACAGAGCCATTGGCCAAACCAACTATAATATACAAGTCGCTGTTCAGAGGCTTCCTGAGGTGGAAACTGGCACATAGGTGCTTCTGGAAGAGAATGGCAGCTTGTGTGAAAAAGCTTGTTTTCTCAGCCTGAGAAGCCTATCTCGGCACACTTAGGTGGGGAAACACCAAAGTCCCACAGAATTGCATGTGAAACAAGAAAAGCCAGAATTACATGGGAAAACGCAGAAAAGTCACTTTAATAGTTTTGTGCATTACAGCCAAACTAAGTGACAGAGCCACAATAAACCACTTCTATAATGTACAAGTCGCCGCTGTGAGGCTTCCTGAGGTGGAAACTGGCACATAGGTGCTTCTGGAAGAGAATGGTAGCTTGTGTGAAAAAGCTTGTTTTCAGCCTGAGAAGCTCATTCGGCACACTTAGGTGGAAAAACACCAAAGTCCCACAGAATTGCAGGTGAAGTCAAGAAAGCCAGAATTACATGGGAAATGCAAAAAGTCACTTTTAATAGTTTTGTGCATTACAGCCAAACTAAGTGAGAGCCACTCTAAACCACTTCATCCATCACTTCAAGTATGCCACTGTGAAGTTTGCACAAGTCCAGGAATGAATTATGCTCTGGTGGTCAAGTGTGCCCTTTAATGTAAAAAAAGCGTAACTGCATTTATAAAACAGAAAAAAAAACCACCCTGTAATGTACAAGTCGCGGCTCAGAAGCTTCCTGAGGTGGAAACTGGCACATAGGTGCTTCTGGAAGAGAATGGCAGCTTGTGTGAAAAAAGCTTGTTTTCTCAGCCTGAGAAGCTCATTTGGTACACATAGGTGGAAAAACACCAAAGTCCCACAGAATGGCATGTGAAACAGCAAAAGCTAGAATTACATGGAAACGCAAAAAAGTCACTTCCTAATATTTCTGTCCATTACAGCCAGTCTGGGCGAGAGAGCCACACCAAAAACCACCTCTATAATGTACAAGTCGCCGTCAGAAGTTTCCTGAGGTGGAAACTGTCAGATAGGTGCTTCTGGAAGAGAAATGGCAGCTTGTGTGAAAAAGCTTGTTTTCCTCAGACTGAGAAGCTCACCCAAAATAATTAGGTGGAAAAACACCAAAGTCCCACAGAATTGCACATGTGAAACAAGAAAAAGCCAGAATTATATGGAAAACGTAGAAAAGTCACTTTAATAGTTTTATGCATTACAGCCAAACTAAGTGACAGAGCCACACAAAAACCAATTTATAATATACAAGTCGCCGCTGTGAGGCTTCCCTGAGGTGGAAACTGGCACATAGGTGCTTCTAAGAGAATGGCAGCTTGTGTGAAAAGCTTGTTTTCTGAGCCTGAGAAGCTCATTCGGCACAATTTAGGTGGAAAAACACCAAAGTCCCACAGAATTGCATACATGTGAAATAAGAAAAGCCAGAATTACATGGGAAACGCAGAAAAGTCACTTTTAATAGTTTTGTGCATTACAGCCAAACTAAGTGATATGAGCCACACCAAACCACTCTATAATGTACAAGTCGTCAACTGTGAGGCTTCCCAAGGGGTGGGAACTGGGCACATAGGTGCTTCTGGAAGAGAGAATGGCAGTTTGTGTGAAAAGCTTGTTTTTCAGCCTGAGAAGCTCATTCGGCACACTTAGGTGGAAAACACCCCGAAGTCCTACAGAATTGCATGTGAAACAAGAAAAAGCCAGAATTACATGGGAAAACACATAATTCTTTAATAGTTTCGCATTACAGCCAAACTATGGGACAGAGCCTCACAAACCACTCTATAATGTACAAGTCGCTGCAAGTAGGCTTCCTGAGGTGGAAACTGGGCACATAGGTGCTTCTGGAAGAGAATGGCAGCTTGTGTGAAAAAGCTTGTTTCTCAGCCTGAGAAGTCTCATCTGCACACTTAGGTGGAAAAACACCAGAAAGTCCGCACAGAATTGCATGTGAAACAAGAAAAAGCCAGAATTACATGGGAAACGTGAGAAAAGTCACTTTTAATAGCTTTATGCATTACAGCCAAACTAAGTGACAGAGCCACACAAAACCACTCTATAATATACAAGTCGCTGCCTGTGAGGCTTCCTGAGGTGGAAACTGGCACATAGGTGCTTCTGGAAGAGAATGGCAGCTTTGTGTGAAAGCTTGTTTTCTCAGCCTGAGAAGCCTATTCCGGCACACTTAGGTGGAAAAACACCAAAGTCCCACAGAATTGCACATGTGAAACAAGAAAAAGCCAGAATTACATGGGAAACGCAGTAAAGTCACTTTAATAGCCTTCTGCATTACAGCCAAACCAAGTGGACAGAGCCACACAAAAACCACTCTATAATGTACAAGTCGCCGCTGTGAGGCTTCCTGAGGTGGAAACTGGTACATAGGTGCTTCTGGAAGAGAATGGCAGCTTGTGTGCGAAAGCTTGTTTTCTCAGCCTGAGAAGCTCATTCGGCACACTTAGGTGGAAAAACACCAAAGTCCCGGCACAGAATTGCACACATGAAACAAGAAAAAGCCAGAATTACATGGGAAATGCAAAAAGTCACCTTTAATAGCCTTTGTGCATTACAGCCAAACTAAGTGAGAGAGCCACACCAAACCACTTCATCCATCACTTCAAGTATGCCAATTGTTCGTTTTGCAAGTCCAGAATGAATTATTCTGTGGTCATGTGCCCTTTTTGTCGAAAAGCGTAACTGCATTTATAACGGAAAAAAAAAAACACCCTGTAATGTACAAGTCGCGGCTGTGAAGCTTCCTGAGGTGGAAACTGGCACATAGGTGCTCTTGGAAGAGAATGGCAGCTTGTGTGAAAAAGCTTGCTTTTCTCAGACTGGGAAGTCTATTCGGCACACTTAGGTGAAAAAACACCAAAGTACCACAGAATTGTATGTGAAACAAGAGAAAGCCAGAATTACATGGGAAACGCGTAAAGTCACTTGTAATAGTTTTTGCATTACAGCCAACCAAGGTGAGGGAGCAAACAATTCACACCACTTTATAATGTACAAGTCGCTGTCAGAAGCTTCCCTGAGGTGGAAACTGGCAGATAGGTGCTTCTGGAAGAGAATGGCAGCTTGTGTGTAAAAGCTTGTTTTCTCAGACTGAGAAGTTTCATCGGGCACACTTAGGTGGAAAAACACCAAAGTCCCATGAATTGCATTTGAAACAAGAAAAAGCCAGAATTACATGGGAAACGCAAAAAAGTCACTTTTAATAGTTTGCTCATTACAGCCAAACTAAGTGAGGGAGAACACAAAACCACTCTTATAATGTACAAGTCGCGCCTGTGAAGCTTCCTGAGGTTGAAACTAACAGATAGGTGCTTCTGGAAGAGAATGGCAGCTTGTGTGAAAAGCTTGTTTTCTCAGCCTGAGAAGCTCATTTGGCACACATAGGTGGAAAAACACCAGAGTCCTACAGAATGGCATGTGAAACAAGAAAAATCCAGAATTACATGGGAAACGCAAAAAGTCACTTTGATTGTTTTGTAATTACAAACAAACTAGGTGAGAGAGCCACACCAAAACCACTTTATAATGTACAAGTCGCCGCTGTGGAGCTTCCTGAGGGTGGAAACTGGTAGAAAGGTGCTTCAAAGAGAATGGCAGTTGTGTGAAAAAGCTTGTTTTCTCAGCCTGAGAAGCTCATTTGGCAATACACTCAGGTGGAAAAACACCAAAGTCCCACAGAATAGGCATGTGAAACAAGAAAAAGCCAGAATTACATGGGAAACGCAAAAAGTCACTTTTAATAGTTTTCAATAGTACAGCCAAAATAAGTGAGAGAGAGCAACACCAAACCACTCTATAATGTACAAGTCGCTCCGTCAGAAGCTTCCTGAGGTGGAAACTGGGAGATAGGTGCTTCTGGAAGAGAATGGTAGCCAGTGAAAAAAAGCGTGGTTTTCTCAGTCCTGAGAAGCTCATTTGGCACACTTAGGTGGAGTCACCCAAGTCCCACTAGAATTTTAGTTGAAACAGGAAAAAGCCAGAATTACATGGGAACGAAAAAGTAACTTTATAGTTTTGTGCATTACAGCCAAACTAAGTGAGAGCCACACCAAACCACTCTATAATGTACAAGTCACCGTCTGAGAAGCTTCCCTGAGGTGGAAACTGGCAGATAGGTGTTTCCTGGAAAAGTACATGGTAGCTTGTGTGTAAAAGCTTGTTTCTCATCCTGGCACACTTAGGTGGAAGAACACCAAAGTCCTACAGAATTGCATGTGAAACAGGAAAAAGCAAGAATTCTACATGGGAAACGCAAAAGTCACCTTTTAATATTTTTGTCCATTACAGCCAAACTAAGTGAGAGAGCCACACCAAAACCAATTCATCCATCACTTTAATTATGCCACTGTGAAGCTTGCAAGTCCAAAATGAATTATTCTGTGGCTGTACTATTCTTTGTCGAAAAGGCCAGGACCTGCAGGTTGGAACACAGAAAACCACTCTATAATGTAAAATTCACCGCTGTGAAGCTTTCTGAGGTGGAAACTGACAGATAAGGGGCAGAACTCAGGTTGCTGATGCGTGCAACTGCATAAAGGGTGGGCCCTGGGCTGATACTAGTGGGTACTGGATTGTAGTGCAGTGTCTCTTCAGCAGGGAAAACCACATAATTTTCCAATGATGAGACATCCACCTACCCGCCGGGCTCCACCTGTCTCTAAGCATCACTAAGCTGTTCTGGCCTCCACCGCTGTGTTTCCATCGCCCTTTCCCTGAGGAATATATGCGTCATCATCACTATGCGCCAAAGAGGCTGCTTCTTTTTCAAGCTTCGGGGTGGAATCAGGCACTGGCTGGTACTTTTCATCAGTGGTGTTGCTGTCATCCTCTGGAGGAGGGTGTCCCCTCATCTTCAGGATGCCGCTGTGAAGCTTCCTCGGAGGTGGGAAACTGGAAGATAGGTGCTTCTGGAAGAGAATGCAGTTGTGTGAAAAAGCATTTGTTTTCTCAGCCTGGCACACTTAGTGGTGGAGAAAAACACCAAAGTCCCACAGAATTACATGTGAAACAGGAAAAAAGCCAGAATTACATGGGAACGCAAAAATGTCACTTTTAATAGTTTTGCATTACAGCCAAACTAAGTGAGAGAGCCACACCAAACCACTCTATAATGTACAAGTACGCTCAGAAGCTTCCTGAGGTGGGAAACTGGCAGATAGGTGATTCCAGAAGAGAATGGCAGCTTGTGTTAAAAAAGCTTGTTTTCTCAGCCTGAGAAGCTCATCGTGACACTTAGGTGGAAAAACAATTCAAAGTCCCACAGAATTGCACGTGAAGAAGCCAGAATTACATGGGAAAAGATAAAAAAGTCACTTTTCATGGTTTTGTCCATTACAGCTAAACTAAGTGAGAGAGCCACACCAAACTCACTTCATCCATCACTTTAATTATGCCACTGTGAAGCTTTGATTGTCCAAAATGAATTATTCTGTGATCAAGTATTCCCTCTTTGTCGAAAAAGGCGTAACTGCAGTTGGAACACAGAAACCACACTCTATAATGTAAAATTCACCGCTGTGAAGCTTTCTGAGGTGGAAACTGACAGACATAAAGGGTGAACTCAGGTTGCTGACTCGTGCAACTGCTTAAAGGGTGGGCCCTGGGGTGATACTATGGGTACTGGATTGTAGTGAAGTGTCTCTTTTTCAGTGTGAACCACATAATTTTCCAATGATGAGACATCCACTCACCCGCCTCGGCTCCAATTGTCTCTGCCATCAGCTAGCCTCGGCCTCCACCGGGCTGTGTCTGTGGTCGCCCTTCTTCCCTGAGGAAGAGGAATCAGGCACTGGCTGTTACCTCCTCATCAGTGTTGCTGTCATCCTCTGAGGGAGGGTGTCCCCTCATCTTCAGGATGCCACCAGAAGCTTTCCTGAGGTGGAAACTGACAGATAGGTGCTTCTGGAAGAGAATGGCAGCTTCTCAGTGAAAAAAGTTTGTTTTTTCAGCCTGGCTACTTAGGTGGAAAAATACTTAAAGTCCCACAGAATTGTATGTGAAACAGCAAAAAGCCAGAATTACATGGGAAACGCAAAAAAAGTCACTTTAATATTTTGTCCATTACAGCCAAACTAAGTGAGAGAGAGCCACAACCAAACCACACGGCAATGTACAAGTCGCCGCTGTGAAGCTTCCTGAGGTGGAAACTGTCAGATAGGTGCTTCTGGAAGAGAATGGCAGCTTAGGTGAAAAAGCTTGTTTTTCTCAGCCTGGCACACTTAGGTGGAAAAACACCAAAGTCCCACAGAATTGCATGTGAAACAAGAAAAAGCCAGAATTACATGGGAAATGCAAAGTCACTTTTAATAGTTTTGTGCATTACAGCCAAAACTAAGTGAGAGAGCCACACCAAACCACTTCATCCATCACTTCAAGTATGCCACTGTGAAGCTTTGCAAGTCCAGAATGAATTATTCTGTGGTCAAGTGTGCCCTCTTTTGTCAGAAAAAGCGTAACTGTGCATTTTGAACACAGGAAAAAAAACCAATTTGTAATGTACAAGTCGCGGCTGTGAAGTTTCCTGAGGTGGAGAAACTGGCACATAGGTGCTTCTGAAGAGAATGGTAGCTTGGGAGGAAAAGCTTGTTTCTCAGACTGAGAAGCTCATCTGCACACTTAGGTGAAACACCAAAGCCACAGAATTGCATGTGGAAACAAGAAAAAGCCAGAATTACATGGAAATGCAAAGTCACTTGTAATAGTTTTGCATTACAGCCAAACTAAGTGAGGGGAGCAACACCACACCACTCTATAATGTACAAGTCGCCGCTTCAGAAGCTTCCTGAGGTGGAAACTGGGCAGGATAGGTGCTTCTGGAAGAGAATGGTAGCCTATGTGAAAAGCTTGTTTTCTCAGGACTGAGAAGCTCATTCACAATTTAGGTGGAAAAACACCAAAGTCCCACAGAATTGCATGTGAAACAAGAAAAGCCAGAATTACATGGGAAACGCAGAAAAGTCACTTCTTTTAATAGTTTTTATGCATTACAGCTAAACTATGACAGAGCCACACAAAACCACTATAGTAATATGCCAGTCGCTGCTGTGAGTTTTCCTGAGGTGGAAACTGGGCACAGAGGTGCTTCTGGAAGAGAATGGCAGCTTGTGTGAAAAAGCTTGTTTTCTCAGCCTGAGAAGTTCATTCGGCACACTTAGGTGGAAAAAACACCAAAGTCCCACAGAATTGCATGTGAAACAAGGAAAAGCTGTAGAATTACATGGGAAACGCAGAAAAAGTCACTTTTAATAGTTTTGCATTACTAGCCAAACTAAGTGACAGAGCCACACAAAACCACTCTATAATGTACAAGTCGCCCTGTGAGGCTTCCTGAGGTGGAAACTGGCACATAGGTGCTTCTGGAAGAGAATGGCAGCTTGTGTGAAAAAGCTTGTTTTCTCAGCCTGAGAAGCTCATTCGGCACACTTAGGTGGAAAAACACCAAAGTCCCACAGAATTGCATGTGAAACAAGAAAAAGCCAGAATTACATGGGAAATGCTGAAAAGTCACTTTTAATAGTTTTGCATTACAGCCAAACTAAGTGAGAGAGCCACACCAAACCACTTCATCCATCACTCAAGTATGCCACTGTGAAGCTTTGCAAGTCCAGAATGAATTATTCTGTGGTCAAGTGTGCCCTCTTTGTCGAAAAAGCCAGAAACTGCATTTATAAAACAGAAAAAAAAACCACTCTGTAATGTACAAGTCGCGGCTGTGAAGCTTCCTGAGGTGGAAACTGGCAAATAGGTGTTTCTGGAAGAGAATGGCAGCTTGTGTGAAAAAGCTTGTTTTCTCAGCCTGAGAAGCTCATTTGGCACACATAGGGTGGGAAAAACACCAAAGTCCCACAGAATGGCATGTGAAACAGCAAAAAGCCAGAATTACATGGGAACGCAAAAAAAGTCACTTTTAATATTTTTGTCCATTACAGCCAAACTATGTGAGAGAGCCACACCAAACCACTCTATAATGTACAGAGGCGCTGTCATGGAAGCTTCCTGAGGTGGAAACCGTCAGATAGGTGCTTCTGGAAGAGAATGGCAGTTTTGTGTGAAAAAAGCTTGTTTTCTCAGACTGAGAAGCTCATTCGGCACACTTAGGTGGAAAAACACCAAAGTCCCACAGAATTGCATGTGAAACAAGGAAAAAGCCAGAATTATGCTGGAAACCGAAGAAAGTCACTTTAATAGTTTTATGCATTACAAGGTACAAACTAAGTGACAGAGCTCACACAAAACCACTCTATAATATACAAGCCGCCGTCGTAAGGCTCCCTGAGGTGGAAACTGGCAGATAGGTGCTTCTGGAAGAGAATGGCAGCTTGTGAAAAAAAGTTTGTTTTCTCAGCCTGAGAAGCTCATTCGGCACACTTAGGTGGAAAAACACCAAAGTCCCACAGAATTGCATGTACAAAATAAGGAAAAGCCAGAGAAATTACATGGGAAACGCAGAAAAGTCACTTTTAATAGTTTTGTGCATTACAGCTAAACTAAGTGACAGAGCCACACCAAACCACTCTATAATGTACAAGTCGCCGCTGTGAGGCTTTCCTGCGGTGGAACTGGCACATAGGTGCTTCTGGAAGAGAATGGCATTTATGTGAAAAAGCTTGTTTTCTCAGCCTGAGAAGCTCATTCGGCACACTTAGGTGGAAAAACACCAAAGTCCCACAGAATTGCATGTGAAACAAGAAAAAGCCAGAATTACATGGAAAACACAGAAAAGCACTTTAATAGTTTTGTGCATTACAAACAAACTAAGGGACAGAGTTTCACACAAAACCACTCTAGGCACGTGCAAGTCGCCGTCAGAGGGGCTTCCTGAGGTGGAAACTGGCACATAGGTGCTTCTGGAAGAGAATGGCAGCTTGTGTGAAAAAGCTTGTTTTCAGAAGGTCTGAGAAGCTCATTTCCTGCACACTTAGGTGGAAAAACAATTCAAAGTCCCACAGAATTGCATGTAGTGTCAAAGAAAAAGCTAAAATTACATGGGAAACGCAGAAAGTCACTTTTAAGGGTTTTATGCATTACAGCCAAACCAAGTGACAGAGCCACACAAAACCACTCTATAATATACAAGCCGCTGCTGTGAGGTTTTCCTTCCTGAGGTGGAAACTGGCACATAGGTGCTTCTGGAAGAGAATGGCAGTTTGTGTGTGAAAAGCTTGTTTTCTCAGCCTGAGAAGCTCATTCGGCACACTTAGGTGGAAAAAACACCAAAGTCCCACAGAATTGCAGTTGAAACAAGAAAAAGCCAGAATTACATGGGAAACGTAGAAAAGTCACTTTTAATAGTTTTGTGCATTACAGCCAAAACTAAGTGACAGAGCCACACAAAACCACTCTATAATGTACAAGCCGCCGCTGTGAGGCTTCCTGAGGTGGGAAACTGGCACATAGGTGCTTCTGGAAGAGAATGGCAGCTTGTGTGAAAAAGCTTGCTTTCTCAGCCTGGAAGCTCATTCGCACACTTAGGTGGAAAAACAACAAGTCCCACAGAATTGCATGTGAAACAA
>NW_026136814.1:0-40321 GCF_905237075.1 Dicentrarchus labrax
GTCCCACATTCGCTGCATGTATCCCTTCTCTCTGGGGTTGCTCATATAGTAGCATTCCAACAGTTCCGTGTTTTCCACCCTTGTCCATCTATGTCTGGTTCCCTAGCACCTGATGCGGACCTTGTTGACACGGGCGACATCCGAGCCGGTGTGACTATCATTTGTCTGTACTCTCATGTTGCTGAGGTAGGCCTGATACATTAAGGATCTTGCCCAAGGATCCTCACTGGATGCAGTTGTATTTGCCCCTCACTGGCAGCATATATATATATATATATATATATATATTATATATATGCCCTCCTCCACTCTTTTATCCTGTCACTCAGATGAGGATCTCTCCTTCTCCATTCACTTTTCTAATTCTAAGCCCTCTCCTCCCAACTTAACCCTCTCTCTCACAGCCTGTGGACACATATACAGTGTCGTATTCTAAAACACCCTCTATTATTATTTCTCAGGTCCTGAGATGGACCTCTGGATGGTGCCGAAACCAAGAGGTCTTAGCACCTATGACATACAAAGATTATTCGAAGGCTAGCAAGTCTTGCTACAACCGTGAGTCCTGGCAGCACACAAACTCTTGGACCAGGTTCAAGTAACTTTTATTGTAGTCTCGCTGCCACAAACATGCAAAATCTGTTCTGCTATTCTGCGGCTCTCGCTCTCAGCAGAGTCTCCAGCCCCAGGTCCAGCACACTACTGCAAGATAAAGGGTTAGAGTGATTAGGCAACGATTAGCAGCTGAGGTAATCAATTCACCTGGTGCTGCTCTCACAAGCCTTCCCCACACCTCTCTCTCCTGCAGCTGATTGTAAACCACACCCACCTCCAGATTTGTCTTATTGAATTGCCTATATTTATTTTGTCGTCACTCAAGAATTTCTTTTTCTGTCCCACTTTGAACAATTACTTTTTTTTTTGCCTTAGCTTACTGTATTGTGGAAAGGTATGGTTGTGGCTGGAAGTGGTTGTTTCTGTGGTGCCCTCTCAGTCAAGAGGAAACATACACCAGAGATAAACATTTAAAAACATTTTTAAATGTCAGTGGAGGAAAGATGTTTGTGACTGTATGTACTATGTATGTGCAATTGTTTTGTTTTTTTTAACTATGTTGAAAAATAATTATGTTTTACATTGTAATGTTTTGATAAAAAAGATTTTCATATTGTATATTGTTCTGTTACAGGTCAACTTTGACAGCTATAAAGCCATTGAGTCTTTTGTCAATATCAGAAATGTACATTGGAATTTTCTGGTTAGTAGTGAATACATCTGTATAATATAAAGTGTATGTACATTTTGAATTACATTTGTGTTTCCTATGGTTACAGGTAAGGATCATTGAAAATTGTGCCCCAGGATGTCATATGAAGCCAAAAAGGGCATATAAAGCACTTTTGGAGATGACCCATTGATGCAATGGCTTTATATAGTGCAACATGTTGTTCAGTCTTTCAGGATCCGATCCATAAACCTGTGGTCAACACTATCATAAGTTATTATGAAGACAACAATGTTGGTTGTCTTATATTGTATGTGTAAGTACATTCATGGACAGGACAGAAGCAGTTGTGGTGTCATAGTCACCATGGTAGGATTAAAATTTAAGATTAAAATATTTGGAGGACAACTATTTAAAATCTTAACATTTCACCATTTTGTTATTAGATATACATCACATATTGTGTCATTGTTTAGATGGCGAAGGCAATCATGCAGGGCTTTCCACAGCCTCCAAAAATGGCTTTAGGAACAACACCAAGAAATGGCACTGCAGCGCAAACATTTTGCTCTGCAAATACTGAAAGCCTCAGGTGTGTGAAAGCGTTTTGTACAGTAATTGTAGTGTTGAGGTAGTGTTCAAGATCTAAAATTCTCATTTCTGTATTAGTGTTTAACACAGAGACCAAGGGCATCATGTACTAAACGTTGTGTATGCACAAAATTTGTGCATACGCCATTTTTCACGTTCACGTTCGGATGTACTAAAAGTGAAATTAACGTGAGAATGTGCGGTCCTCCACGGGAGCTTCATTGCTGGCGTACGTACATATTTTTTGCTTATGTCAGTTGGACATTCACAGGCGATGCATTGAAATTGCATAGCTGAAATTAACAATTGCTCTCGGGACAGTTGCACTGCATGCGAAAGTCATTATCTACAAGCAATAACACAATTTTAAATCATTTGCAGATTATTTGTGTTAAGGGGTTATTTACTGCAGCGCGCAGTCCTCTACTGCGTATGCAGGATAAGTAGAACACACTCGAATTATCTTTAGGCTCTTGGCATATTTATTTAACAGTTAAAAATAAAGTGCGGACCGATGTGCCGCTGTCTCATCAGCATGGCTCACACACAACAACTACTAGCGCTCACTGGGAGCGTGGTGATGTCATGTCTTGTATGTACCGTCACCCTTTCACAATACAGCAGTTCAGTACAGTGGTTACGGAAAGTATTCAGACCCCTTTAAATTTTTCGGTCCATTTCATTGCAGCCATTTGCTAAAATCAAAAAAGTTAATTTTATTTCTCATTAATGTACACTCAGCACCCCATCTTGACAGAAAAAAACAGAAATGTAGAAATTTTTGCAAATTTATTAAAAAAGAAAAACTGAAATATCACATGGTCATAAGTATTCAGACCCTTTGCTGTGACACTCATATTTAACTCACATGCTGTCCATTTCTTCTGATCCTCCTTGAGATGGTCCTGCTCCTTCATTGGAGTCCAGCTGTGTTTAATTAAACTGATAGGACTTGATTACGAAAGGCACACACCTGTCTATATAAGACCTTACAGCTCACAGTGCATGTCAGAGCAAATGAGAATCATGAGGTCAAAGGAACTGCCCAAGGAGCTCAGAGACAGAATTGTGGCAAGGCACAGATCTGGCCAAGGTTACAAAAGAATTTCTGCAGCACTCAAGGTTCCTAAGAGCACAGTGGCCTCCATAATCCTTAAATGGAAGAAGTTTGGGACGACCAGAACTCTTCCTGGACCTGGCCGTCCAGCCAAACTGAGCAATCGTGGGAGAAGAGCCTTGGTGAGAGAGGTGAAGACGAACCCAAAGATCACTGTGGCTGAGCTCCAGAGATGCAGTAGGGAGATGGGAGAAAGTTCCACAAAGTCAACTATCCCTGCAGCCCTCCACCAGTCGGGGCTTTCTGGCAGAGTGGCCCGACGGAAGCCTCTCCTCAGTGCAAGACATATGAAAGCCTGCATAGTTTGCCAAAAACACATGAAGGACTCCCAGACTATGAGAAATAAGATTCTCTGGTCTGATGAGACCAAGATTGAACTTTTTGGCGTTAATTCTAAGCGGTATGTGTGGAGAAAACCAGGCACTGCTCATCACCTGCCCAATACAATCCCAACAGTGAAACATGGTGGTGGCAGCATCAGGCTATGTGGGTGTTTTTCAGCTGCAGGGACAGGACGACTGGTTGCAATTGAAGGAAAGATGAATGCGGCCAAGAACAGAGATATCCTGGAAGAAAACCTCTTCCAGAGTGCTCAGGACCTCAGACTGGGCCGAAGGTTCACCTTCCAACAAGACAATGACCCTAAGCACACAGCTAAAATAACAAAGGAGTGGCCTCGGAACAACTCTGTGACCATTGTTGACTGGCCCAGCCAGAGCCCTGACCTAAACCCAATTGAGCATCTCTGGAGAGACCTGAAAATGGATGTCCACCAACGTTCACCATCCAACCTGACAGAACAGGAGAGGATCTGCAAGGAAGAATGGCAGAGGATCCCCAAATCCAGGTGTGGAAAAACTTGTTGCATCATTCCCAAGAAGACTCATTGCTGTACTAGCTCAAAAGGGTGCTTCTACTCAATACTGAGCAAAGGGTCTGAATACTTATGACCATGTGATATTTCAGTTTTTCTTTTTAATAAATTTGCAAAAATTTCTACATCTGTTTTTTTTTCTGTCAAGATGGGGTGCTGAGTGTACATTAATGAGAAATAAAATGAACTTTTTTGATTTTAGCAAATGGCTGCAATGAAACAGAAAAATTTAAAGGGGTCTGAATACTTGCCGTGCCCACTGTATATGGCAAGACAAATGTTTCGCACAGGAACAGAGTAAATAAATGGACTACAATAAAATATCAGAAATGTTTCACACAGGGACAGAGTAAACCAAATTAGTAGAAAGAAATATGGAAATCGTCAGCATAGGCAGCGTGTTATAGCACGTATGAAACTGAGGAGGCAACGTATAAAAGCAACATTGAAGGAGTTTGATTTAGTTATGAAGCAGTTTTTGGCAAAAGTAAATGATGGCCTGGATTTTGTGTGTGTGTGTGTGTGTGCTTTAGAGGGTTGTTTCGTCATCAAGTTTTACCTTGTAGAAGGAAGGATTATAGTAGAAGAAAAGAAATAGGTTTAATTGCAGGTAGATGTATTAGTGAAGAGTATTTGCATAAATGTAGTACAGATTGTGTATTACCATGCCAGTGGTTAGATAAAGCTAGGGGTCAGTTGTGGATTTGTTTCAGCTGTCACAATAAAATTAGAGGTATAATGCCACCTGTATCTGCTTTAAATAATTTGGTGAGGTGTTTTATTCCACCAGAATTAGCATGCTTAAATACTTTAGAGCAACATTTAATTGTGCTGCATATTCCGGTCATGAAGTTGCTGGCGTTGCCTAAAGGTGGGCAAAATGGTGTCCATGGGCCTGTAACGTGTGTTCCTGCTAATGTTGTGCAGACGAGTAATTTGCTGCCGCGTTCGGACATGGAAGGATCTTTGCTACCTGTCAAACTGAAGTGCAAGCTCACATACAAAGGGCATTATGAGTACCAGCATGTTGATAGTATGAGCATCAAGCAGGCTTTGCGGTATTTGAAACAGACTAATGTACATTATAAGGATGTAGATTTTAATGAAGCATGGTTAAATGGGTTTTGTAGGGAACAAGAGTGTGGCAGAACAGGATAGTGCAGCAGTGGATGGTAATGGCGTGCTACGGTAAGCGTACTGACTCACTTCCGGTTTACTTCCTGCTCTGTGTACACTGTTTGGTGCTGTAGCTCTGTCAGTGAACGCTAAATATAAATTTGTTTTACTCGTTACAGCGGTTATTTACCCGCTTAACATTTAAACACTTGGAGTTTCTCCCTCTTTTAGGGACTTTTCACTACTTTCAAAGTTTTTCATACACTCTAGTTTCATTAGCATTAGCAGTTAGCTATGGCTTCTCCCTCTCCCTCTCCTCTGTCCTGCTCAGTGTGTCAGATGTTCAGTTATTCCTCTGCCTCCTTTAATGATAATGGTACCTGTATTAAATGTAGTTTATTTACTGCGCTGGAGGCGAGGCTTAGTGAGTTAGAGGAACGGCACCGCACCACTGAGATATCTTTAGCCGCTATAGTTAGCCAGCCCCCAGTAGCCGGTGCGGTCCGACCGACGGTAGCTTCTGTTAGCTCTGTAGATCCTCCGGTAGTTCCCGAGCAGCCGGGAAGACAGGGAGGCTGGGTGACTGAGCGAAGGAAGACTAGAACGGCGAAGCCCACAGGTCACCACCAACCGCTTCACGTTTCTAATACATTTTCCCCACTCAGCGATACACCCGCTGAGGAACCAACTCTGGTTATTGGCAGCTCCATAGTCAGAAACGTGAAGTTAGTGAAGCCAGCGGCCATAGTTAAATGTATCCCTGGGGCCAGAGCGGGCGACATTGAATCCTATTTAAAACTGCTGGCTAAAGGTAAACGTAAATACAGTAAGATTGTTATCCACGTCGGCGGTAATGACACCCGTTTACGCCAATCGGAGGTCACTAAGATTAATGTGGAGTCGGTGTGTAACTATGCTAAGACAATGTCGGACACCGTAGTTTTCTCTGGACCCCTCCCCAATGTGACCAGTGATGACATGTATAGCCGCATGTCGTCATTCCACCGCTGGCTGTCGAGGTGGTGTCCAGAAAACAATGTGGGCTTCATTGATAACTGGAAGCCTTTTTGGGAAAACCTGGTCTGATTAGGAGAGACGGCATCCATCCCACTTTGGATGGAGCGGCTCTCTTATCTAGAAATATGGCGAAGTTTATTTCTAAAACCTGACAGTCCAGAGTTGGGACCAGGAAGCAGAGCTGCTGTCTTACACACTTCTCTGCGCTTTCTTTAGAACAGTCACCCACCCAAAACCCCATAGAGACTGTCTGTCCCCCAACCACCTAAACTATTTAAAGAAATAAAAACAAGAGGAGTTCAACATAAAAATCTAATAAAAATTAAAACCAACTCCTCAGTAGCACAAAATAAGAGAATGAAATGTGGGCTGTTAAATATCAGGTCTCTGTCCTCTAAAGCTGTTTTAGTGAACGAATTAATATCAGATTATGATATTGATTTACTTTGTCTTACTGAGACCTGGTTGTCCCACGAGGAGTATGTTAGCCTAAATGAATCCACCCCCAGTCATATTAATACTCACATTCCTCGAGGCACTGGCCGAGGAGGTGGAGTGGCAGCCATATATGATTCGAGCGTTTTAATGGACCCTAAACCTAAACTAAATTATAATTCATTTGAAAGCCTTGTTCTTAGTCTTTCTCACCCAAACTGGAAAACACTGCAGCCAGTTCTATTTGTTATAGTGTACCGCGCTCCTGGACCGTACTCTGATTTTATATCTGAATTTTCAGAGTTTCTATCAAGCTTAGTCCTTAAATCAGATAGTAATTATTGTAGGTGATTTTAATATTCATGTGGATGTTGACAATGACAGCCTTAGTAATGCATTTATATCATTAATAGACTCAATTGGCTTCTGTCAGAGTGTAAATAAACCAACTCATTGTTTTAATCACACTCTTGACCTTGTTTTATCATATGGCATTGATATTGAACATTTAATAGTCTTCCCACATAATCCTTTCCTATCTGACCATTATTTAATAACTTTTGAATTCATACTATTAGATTATAAGCCATTAGGCAAAACTTCCTACAGCAGATGTCTATCTGACAGTGCTGTAGCTAAATTTAAGGAGGAGATTCCTTCAGTGTTTAATTCAATGCCATGTCTGAATTTAACAGAGTCCTATAATAACTTTAGTCCCTCTGAAATTGATAATCTTGTCGATAGTGCTACAGGCTCACTACGATCAACATTAGACTCTATCGCTCCTATAAAAAGGAAATTATTAAAACATAGGAGACTAGCACCTTCGTATAACCACCAAACCCGCCAGTTAAAACAAATAGCTAGAAAATCTGAAAGGAAATGGCGCTCTTCCAAATGATCAGAATATCGCTCAAATTGGCAAGATGATCTTAAGATTTATAGAAAGGCCCTCCGTAATGACAGAGGAGCCTATTATTCAGCACTAATAGAAGAAAATAAGAACAACCCTAGGTTCCTCTTCAGCACTGTAGCCAGGCTGACAGAGAGTCACAGCTCTATCTAGCCACATATCCCCATAAACTTAAGTAGCAATGACTTCATGAGCTTCTTCTATAATAAAATTATTACTATTAGAGAAAAAATTAATCACCAACTGCCATCAACAGTTATCAGTGGCTCTCCAAGTTCAGGGACTTCTGTCAATGTAAACTTAGATGTATATTTAGACTGTTTTTCTGCTATCGATCTTCGAACTTCAATCATTTCTTCATCGAAGCCATCAACCTGTCTATTAGACCCGATCCCAACTAGGCTGCTTAAAGAAGTTGTTCCCTTAATTGGCACTTCTTTACTGGATATGATTAATCTTTCTTTATTATCAGGATATGTACCACAGTCCTTTTTAAAGTAGCTGTAATTAAACCCCTTCTTAAAAAGTCCACTCTTGACCCAGGGGTTTTAGCCAACTATAGACCGACCTCTAACCTCCCCCTTCCTCTCTAAGATTCTGTAGAAAGTAGTCGCCAAAGAGTTGTGTGACTTTCTACATAACAATAGTTTATTTGAGGATTTTCAGTCAGGATTTAGAGTTCATCATAGCACAGAGACAGCTCTGGTTAAAGTTAATAATGACCTTCTGACTGCTTCTGACAATGGACTTGTCTCTGTACTTGTATTATTAGATCTTAGTGCTGCATTTGACACCATTGACCATGATATTCTTTTACAGAGACTTGAGCATCAAATTGGCATTAAAGGAACTGCCCTAACCTGGTTTAAGTCATACTTATCAGATCGTTCTCAGTTTGTACATGTTAACGATGAATCCTCCATAAATACTAAAGTTAGTCATGGAGTTCCACAAGGTTCTGTACTTGGACCAATACTATTTACTTTATATATGCTCCCTTTAGGCAACATTATTAGGAATCACTCCATTAACTTTCACTGTTATGCAGATGATACGCAGTTATATCTATCAATCAAACCCAATGAAATTAATCAATTATCTAAATTACAAACATGTCTTAAGGACATAAAATCCTGGATGACCTGCAATTTTCTGATGTTAAACTCAGAAAAAACCGAAATTCTTGTTCTTGGCCCCAAAAACCTTAGAGACTCATTGTCTAAAAATTAGACACATACTATCACAGACAGATGCAGAAAAACTAATCCATGCATTTGTTACTTCAAGGCTGGATTACTGCAACTCTTTATTATCAGGTTGCCCCAATAAGTCCATTAAAACGCTCCAATTAATTCAGAACGCTGCAGCACGAGTACTGACAGGAACTAGAAAAAGAGATCACATCTCTCCTGTACTAGCTACTCTGCATTGGCTCCCTATAAAATGTAGAATTGAATTTAAAATCCTCCTCCTCACCTATAAAGCTCTTCATGGTCAGGCCCCTTCATATCTTAAAGAGCTCATAGTACCCTATTACCCCACTAGAACACTACGTTCTCTGAATGCTGGGCTACTTGTGGTTCCTATAGTCTCTAAAAGTAGAACAGGAGCCAGAGCCTTCAGTTACCAAGCTCCTCTCCTGTGGAACCAGCTTCCAGTTGTGGTTCGGGAGGCAGACACCCTCACCACATTCAAGAGTAGGCTTAAGACATTCCTCTTTGATAAAGCTTATAGTTAGGGCTGGATCAGGTGAGTCCTGAACCATCCCTTAGTTATTCTGCTATAGGCCTAGACTATCGGGGGGATTTCCCATGGTGCACTGAGCTACTCTCTTCCTCTCTCTTTCTGCACTCATTCATGTCCCTTTAATGCATGTTACTAACTCCACTTCTTCCCCGGAGTTCTTGTGCTTTCTCGTCTCGCAGGTTCTTATCGATCCTGGTGGAGCCTCCTGCCATGGTCCTGCTTGACTGCCATTGCCAATACTGTTGTTGCTGTGCACGTGTGTGTGTGTGTGTGTCTCTCCCTCTCCCCCTCCCCCTCTCCCTCTCTCTCCCTCCCTCTCCCCAACTGGTCGAGACAGACGACCACCCACCTAGAGCCGGAGGATCTGTCCTAGGTTTCTGCCTTTTAACAGGCAGTTTTTCCTTGCCCTTGTCGCCAAGTGCTTGCTCATGGTGGTACTGTTGGGTCTCTGTAATGTTAAAGAGTTCGGTCTAGACCTGCTCTATTTGAAAAGTGTCCTGAGATAACTTCTGTTATGAATTGGCGCTATACAAATAAAATTGAATTAATGGTAATGATGACAGTAATACTGCTGCTGAGCAAGATGAGCTTCTGCATGACAGACAACAACATTGTATGTTTCAGGACACTTCTCTTAGGCCTGTTGACATTGGTCAAGAAGCACTTGATCAATAATTTTTATAACATTAAATTTAGCTCCAGCAGAAGGCAACACTCCTGTCAAGTTGTTGTCTGATCATTCAAATGAAGCAAAATGTGTCCCGGTGTTTCCGACTGGATCTGTAACGTACCATGACAGCAGACCTCATTACTTGACTTTGTGCCGTTATTTTAATAATCGTATTTTACATGCTGATGGTAGATTTGCACAAAATGTTGATTATATCTTCTTTGCTCAGTACATGTCTGAGGTTCAACAGGTTGTGTCAAATGTATCAATAGCATTACGGAAGGGAAAAGAAGGGCAATTAAAAAAAATAACCACAAATGTATTAAATGATGAGGAACAATTAAAGCAGTTGTTGCAGTTTGATGATGGGTATCGCTTTCTTAAACCTATTAGAGGTGTGGCGCCCCCTGGTGTCACTGAGTGTTTGGTGTTTGTTTGTGCCAGGTCAGATTGTGGTGTTGACTGGGGGTTAATTGGTGCCAACTGGGAACACCTGGGCCCGGTGCTCCCAGGCTATATAATCAAGGCCCTGTTGCTTGTTCTAGCTCTCTGCTGCTTCTGGTTTGTATTGTTTGAGTTGTCCTAACTTGTTGTTTGATTTGTATTAATTTGCTCTCTTTTTGCAGGCACGCTGCCAGTGGTGTGAGGACTGCAGCGTGGCCTCATTTTATATTGTACACACACATTCTCCCTCATGCACACCTTACACTGCTTACTAAATAAATGACTTTTTGTTGTTCTTTAAAGTGGTGTATCTCTCATATTTGTCATGGCCTAAGAGCCAGGGTGTGACAAATTGGGGGCTCGTCTATTAGTCTTTTTGGTTAGATTATTTGATTAAATCTCATTTAGATTGCTGATTTGGCACACAGATTTAATGACATGCTGAGTAAATAATTAGGTCCAGCTGCATGTTGGTTTTTGATTTGGTGTTTTGTTTACCAGCTTTTCTAGTTTTTGGGAGATACACCTTGTGTTGTAGTGGTTATCTTGGAAGCGTTGTTTGAACAGAAGGTACGTGTTACTGACTGGATTTGTTAGAGTTTTCCCCATTAGGCTGTATGGCGTTTCCCCTTTGGGACCCGTCAGTTTGTTTTTTTTTCTGTAGTGTTGTGGGCAAACGGGGTTGGGAGCACAGCTTTAGTCCCGGAGAGGTTGCCTATTGCGGGTAGCCTTATCCGCGCTAAGGTATTCGGTGTCATAAGTACCCGCCGTGGTCCCCGCATGAAGACTAGGGTTGAGTTTTAGTAAGTTTTGGTTAGGCAGTTAGGGGGAAATACTCTGGGTTCACTTTCACCTCACACTTGTTTGGTTGGTTAACACAGTGCATTCTGGTAAGTACCTGTAAACTACTATGGCTTCGTGATAGTTTGTGAATGCACCTACAGAGGCGTTTGTAAAAAGCTGTAATAAGGAGCAGTTAATACAGATCACTGACTACTATGGCTTTAGTGTTCTTAAGAAAAATAAGGGAGACTATAGCCATGGTTTTGTCTTCATTGTATGAAAAAGGTGTTTTGGTTAAAAGAGTTGGGTCCGGATTTTGTAGGGCCAGTGCCAACTGTTGTGCCTGCGGCTGGGTTGACATTTGAGCAGCAGAAGAGTTGTTGATTTTGCAGTACGAGCAAGAGAGTACGGTTAGTAGTAAGTAGACATGGAGAAGCAACTTGAGTTGGAGAAAATTCGGCAACACAGAGAAAATGAAATTGGAACTAGAACACTCCAAATTAACGATCATGGAGGATAAGCTTTCTCTAGCTGAGTCGGGTATGGGGGACCACTCTTCCTCTACATACTCATCTTGTGGTATTGATGTTGGGGCTAATTTGCGTTTGGTGCCGAAGTTTAACGAGCGTGACCCTGATACTTTCTTCTTTTTATTTGAACGGGTAGCAGATGCTAAAAGAGCCAGATTCTGATAGGGTACGGATGCTTCAGTGCGTTCATACAGGGAGGGCTCAAGAGGCATATTCTGCGTTTTGTGATTCTGACAGTTTGGACTATGCTACAGTAAAATCGGCTGTGGATTCGTTTGACAGACTTTGTGACTTGATTGTCTTGGAACATTTAAAAACGCAATCCCTCAACGCCTTGCAACGTATGTTAATGAGCAGAACCCCCCCCACTGTGCTTAAAGCGGCTGAGTTGGCCGACGATTTTGTGTTGACACATAAAGGTAGTTTTGCAGATGCGCGTTCTGGAGTTGAATGGAAAAGTGGAGATAACTGTGGCAATTCTCGCGCTGGTAACCAGTTTCCGAAGTCTGTTCAATCGCATGCTAGTACATCCTCCTACACAGGAGCCGATGGTGCCCCGGCTTGTAATTACTGCCATGTTGTGGGTCATTGGAAAGGACAGTGTCCGCTGTTGAAGTCGCAGGGTTTGAATTTGGGGAACTGAAGTTGAGTTGGGAGAGCTCAGTTTGAAGAGATAGTTTGGAAACATTTGGAACAGTTTGGGAGTATTTGAGACTTTTTGGAAAAAATGTGAAAAGTTTGAGACAGTGTGGAACAGTTTTTGGCAGGGCATGCAGCATGATTTGTTAGCTTGTGTTCGTCAGCTGGGGATCCCAACGTGGTTTTGTTCTTTTTCTTCTGCTGATATGCGGTGGAAGAATCTTTTGAATAGCATTTTGAAACAGAGAGGTAGGACAGACAGCTGAAGAGCTGGAGTGGGCAGATGTGAACTTTTGCAGCGTAATCCTGTTACTGCAGCGAGGGTGTTTGATTTTCGCTGGCATTGTTTTTTGAAAGAGGTTTTAATGTCTCCAACTTATCCCATTGGCAAAATAAAAGATTTCTATAGGGTTGAATTCCAGCAGCGTGGTCCACCACATGTTCACTGCCTGCTTTGGATAGAAAATGCACCAATAATTGATAAAGAGGTAATTCAATTTATTGATAATTATGTAATGTGAATTACCTACACAAGAGGAGACACTATTGGACATAGTTTCATCTGTGTAAAAGCATTCCAAACGGCATTCTAAAACATGCAAATAAAATAGAACTGTTTGTCGTTTTAATTTTCCTCCATCTGCGAGAACTTTTATATCTCGCCCGCCTATTGATGACGAGGAGGATAAAACATGCACATGTCAGAAAGATGGAGCACAAAAATTGGCAGATTGTGCATGCAAAACTAAGACAGAAAAAATTACAAGAAAAAGAAATGGCAGTGTACATTACATCAAAAATTAAAAAGGCCCTTTCAGATGACAATGCCAGTTTTGACAGCATAGAGCAGTTGTTTACTTATGTAGGTGTAGATCAAAGGATGTTTGAGAAAGCTTACAATATTTGTGCTAAGAAGACGCACGTTGTTAAGAAGGCAAGCTAATGAGGTTTGGATTAATCAATATAGTAAACCACTTTTAAAATGTTGAAATGCGAATATTGATGTCCAATACGTTGTTGACGCGTATGCTTGCGTAGTGTACATTATTTCCTACATTTCAAAAGCAGAGCGTGAGATGGGATTATTATTGGGAAATGTACAGAGGGAAGCAGCTAGAGAGGGAAATGGCAGTGCTAAAGACGCGCTTAAAAATTTAGTAAGTGTGAATTTACACAATAGAGGTGTGTGTGTGCACAAGAGGCTGTCTACAGGTTGACTAGCATGCGTCTGGAGTGTTCTAGGAAAGTTGTTTTTGTTCCAGTCGGGGATAGCGCTGTTAAAATGAGTTTTCCTTTATCTGTGTTAAAACAAAAGGCATCATCACATGACCTTACCACAGACGATATGTGGATGACTAGTTCTGTTGACAGAATAGGCCAAGAGACGGTACCTTTAATGATGTGTATGGCAACATTTGCCTCAGAGTACCGTGTTTTGAGCAAATCCGAGATGTCTGTCAACAGGATAGAACTAGAGAACAATTGTGCTTCATTTTGAAAAGAATACGTTCCGAACCTGCAGTTGTTCGTTATGCGCGCTTTTCAGAAACAAAGAGTCCAGAATTGTTTGAGTGTTATGCAGTTGTTTTTACCATTTCGCACAGATGTGCACCTGAAACTGCCAGGGTTCACAACGTTTGAACAATTCTATAGTCATGGTCATGTGACTGCTGCATTCAGTTAAGTCAATTGTCGATTCAAATCGCAGCAGATTTGAAATTGATGCTGAAGAGTTGGATAATATCCAGGATTCGGTTGACACCGATGCAGTTCTAGAAGACACCAGTGGGGTATTGCACAAAAGTAGGATAAAGAAATCCAGGATAATTGAGCAAGCGCGGCTTGACTTAGCCTGCTCGGCGCATCCTGGCTTAATCGGTTGCACGTTTGCCGAGCCAGGATGAAAAGGTGCGGCTATGTTAAGCCAGGTGTAGATAGTCGGGATAAGTGCGGGTTCACGGCATACTTAAATAGACCTCGCGATCGCTCACAGAATCACCGATGGGAACATGGATAAAACACGCGCTTCGTATTTCACGGCCGCTGAACAACAGCTCCTGATGGAGTTCTATGAAGAGGTGGAAGATAGAAGAAAAAAAGGCAATACCAATGCCATAATTAAAGAGAGAGAAAGCCTGGCTGACAATAGCGGACCGGCTTAATGCTTCAGTAGTCCAAAACTGTACAATGAATAAACAGTGCTCCACTGGAACTGTCATAATTAGGCTCCAATTAAAGGACTAAAGGAGTTACTTTAAGTCCACTAATCAACTGTTGTACACTTTGCTTTAAATGTGGCAAGTAGAGGTGCATGTTACTCAGGAAATGTAAAGTATGATTAAGTGCAAACAATTATCCACAGTGTGTCATTTAATCTATTTTTATCTATTTTATCTTTCTATCCTTCATAAAGAACAAATTTGTCTGGCCATAAAAGGACCTGGCAGCAAGTTAAAGTTAAATACAAGAACATTTTGCAGGCTGGTCAGTGACTATAAAGTAGATAACAGTGAACAAATGAGGTGAATAGATTAGGTGTCTGCTACAATCATACAGACATTCAACATGTCAGCAGTTAAAAAAGCCCATAGAACTGGCACAGGGGCGGCCCACCAAGCCAGGATATGTACGGAAAATGATCCTTTATTGAGGTTCTCTGCATCCCCAACAGAATGAAGGAAGCTCCAACTTGCAAAACATCTCACTGTAACACAGACCATCTGTGGTACAGTGCGAGCATGGCTTCCTGCCGTCTGGTGCTGTATTTTTGGACCCAGCAGCCTACATAAATATCTTAGTCCATCACCTGAGAATCTGTATCTCTCAATGAGATAGTCATCTCCAACAGCCAATGGGTCTGACCTGTCCCAGAAGACTCTTCCATGACTAAATGCTCGTCTGAGGATTAGGGCTTCCTCATCCAGTACATCCTCCAAAAAAGGGCAAGCCATTATGAAGAGGGATCAGGAGTTAATAAAATATATATATATATATATATAAAATATATATATATATATATATATATATTATGGCATGCCGTTTAGGAAATGAAGCTTTGGACATATGGAATGAATCTTGGATATACTGATAAAAATGTGAGAATACTGAATGAAATTGAAAACCTAGTTGTATCCTTTTCATCAAAGTGATAGCCTTCTGAATTAGCTGGTTTTACAAAATGGCATCAGTTGAAATATTACAATACTTTCTTCAACTGGAAAACTTTTTTGCTTTTTCTGTCAGGATTTAGCCTGAGGCCTGTTGTAGTCGGCCTGCCACCATTAAAAAGGGAGTGAACTTCTTCGTCAGGAGAACGGTACATGGGTACTATTGGGAGGATTTTGGCCCATACAAGCACTTGCCAATGAGTTAATAATGTCCTCATTGCTCAGTATTGCTGCCACAAGCTTCCTGACTGACTCACTTCTACAAGATGGCAGCAGTGCCTTGATGACCAGTCAAGTTTCATTCCATATATTCAAAGATTCCATATATTCAAAGATTAATCTCTTAAACGGTATGCCATAATATATATACTGTATTGCCCTTGTCACAGATTTCATTGAAAACACCTTTGCAACTTCATCAGCTGTGTTTTGTAATCTCAATTACTGCAATAAAACACATATTTTTGCAATTTGACAAGCAGTCTTCATTAGCATAGCAATATAACACTTGTCCTGAGTAATAATACTACCACTTGAATTAATATAAAAAGACTGTTGCAATTACAAACAGCCAACAGATTTAAATGAAATAAGAAATTACAATATATATGTAATATTTTAATGCAGGATAATTAAAATGATGCAACATACTTAGAAAGACCTTGGACATGCTGTAAAACACATTAATTCCTCACAGGATTGACGGTGGAAATACAGGTGAATCACTAGGATTAATCTTAGCCTGGCTGTTAGCCTGGTCTGGAGCAGGCTAACTGCAGAGAATAAATCACCATAGTAACTTGGCCGGGATAAGTTTAACCTGCTTTCATGCAACCGACTTGAGGCTAAATTCAGCCAGGATAACCAACATATCCCGGCTTAATCCCTTATCCTGGTTTTGTGCAATACCCCTCTGGTGTGAGCTCCGCCCAGAGCAAGAACAGGAGCGTCTACAGTGTTTGGAAGAGCGTAGGGAGAGTGAACAACCTTCAGATGAGCCTGTAGAAAGTATTCCGGATTTAGCAGTTGGTAATGGAGAACTTTCTCATTTAGAGAAAAGACAGAATGCCCTGTGCAGGAGTGATGGCTTGGCCTTAATTAGATCACTTAATGAAACACAGCTGTCTATATTCTACCAGGTTAGACAGTGGTGTTTGAGTAAGGTTAATGGGGAAAAAATAGCTCTGTTGCGCCTTTTTGTTACAGGTGGTGCAGGGACAGGTAAAAGCCACTTAATAAAGGCTATTCAGTACGAGGCAATGAGGTTGTTGTCAAGAGGGTGTTGCAATACGGACGACATTTGCGTTTGGTAACTGCTCCTACGGGGATAGCTGCACATAATTTACATGCAGGTACTATTCACACTTCATTTGGCATTGGTAAAGATGTGCGCTTGCCTTACATGCCACTGGGTGAGGAAAAGCTCAATTCTTTACGTGCTAAATATAGTACCTTGCAGATTTTGATAATTGATGAAATCTCCATGGTTGATCATAAACTATTTGCCTACATCCATGGACCTCTTTTTAGATAAATTAAACAGCATAATTGCAGTTGGGGATTTTTATCAGTTGCCTCCAGTGAAAGGGAAAGCACTGTATTTAGATGTCAGCGATGGCTTGTGGACTCTGTAGAACTAAAAACTGTAGTCCGACTGTTTGCGGAGTTGTTGAACAGAGTGAGAACTCGTTCAAAAGGGATCCCAATCCTGGATTCGGTTGTCCAATGACTAAAGAGTTGTGAAACCGGTGAAGTCAGCTCAGCTTTACACATTTTTCCTACAAATAGACAAGTAAATGAGCATAATATTAAACAGTTATTCGAGAGTTGTCCTGAATATGTTAAGATAGATGCAAAAGATTTTGTTAATAGTAAGAAAACAGGCAAGCTTGACTTGAAGAAAGGACATCATACTAGAACATATGATACGTGTCTGGATGAGACCCTGCTTTTGGGAGTAGATGCTCGTGTAATGCTGTTAAAAAATCTGGATGTCGACCATGGTTTAGTGAATGGTGTGTGTGGCACAATCACACATATAGTTTATCCAGATGATTATTATGATGATGATGAGTTCCCACAGATGATTTATGTTAAGTTTGATGATCATCGGGTGGGAACACAAAGGAGGAAACGCTCAGCATTTGCCTCCGCTGTTGAAATGGATTCCACAAGCATTGAACCAGAAGAGGAAAGGCTTACTAAATATGGTGGATTGCGCTGGCAAATTCCGCTAAAGCTTGCCTGGGTTTGTACAGTCCATAAAGTCCAAGGACTTACTGTAGATAAAGCCGTAGTTTCGCTAAAGAAAATCTTTGCAGCTGGTCAAGCATATGTGGCTTTAATTCGAGTTAGAGGTTTGTCTGGTTTAGTTATTCAGGATTTTGATGAGAGAGCCATATACTGCAAAGACAACATTTGGGATGCAATTGCAACAATGCCTCCCTTCTTGGTGACACAGGCACAGATTACAGGTTGTAATTTCATTACACCACCTTTTAATGTGTTTTTGATGAATGTGCAAAATTTGACTCAACATGCAACTGATTTGGTTTTGTGTACACAGCATCTGCAGCTTAACTGTATTGCTGTTAACGAAACATGGCTGCCTGCAGTTGGATTTTTAAAGGTCATTGGAGACCTTTAAAAATGGATGGTTATACTTTTCACAATCATCCAAGGAGTTTGTCATACAATAGCAGCAACCCGTTATTCAAAGAAATTCAAGACCAACAACATGGTGGAGATGGCATGTATAGTGCAGAGAATTTGGCATACAGTATTAGGTACCAAATGTAAATTTAGAATGTTTGGTTTACCAGTGCACTACATACAATATATTAACTGCAGTTATATATAGACCACCATCTTATCCTATAACTTTGTTCAAAGAAACCCTTGGCAAATTACTTGATTGGCTGAATCACAAAAGTAACACAATCGCTGTCATGGGAGACTTCAATGACAACATTTTGATATCAACCATCTGCAAATTCATGACTGACCAAGGGTTTATCCAAATTGTCAAACAAGCAACAACCGAAAAGGGCACATTAATTGATGTGTATGTGAAAACATCACATTATGATGTACAGTCTGTTGTCTTGCCGACATATTTCAGTGACCATGAAGGGATTCTATGTTCATTTACATCCAGGAGTTTGGAACATGAACAACTTGAATAACTGTAAAATGTGTTTTATGGAATCTTTTAAATTAATGTGTACATAATAATGTATATTTATGAATCTTAATTTATAATATTAATGTAGTAATGTGTTAAGGTTTCTTTTCCTGCATTACAACAGCATTTATTAATGAAAAATATCTCAATATCTAGCTTAGCAGCTTTCTGCTTTTTACTGAGAGCATAACAGTCAGCTATGACATGACCAAGCGACATGTGAAGGCATGTGTTGCTCTTCACAACATGCTCATACACTCAGATGCTGCGCTGACTCCAACTTGCAGATACATCCCACCAAACTTCGTAGATACCACATCACCATCAGGTGAAGTTCGGCCAGGTGAATGGAGGAGGGTTGTTGCAGATGACACTAACATGAGAGCTGTAGCCAGAATGTCTACCGCACGTGCATCCCGTGCTGCAAGTGCAGTGAGGGAGAACCTCAAGACATTCTTTCAGACACAGCAAGGACTTTTTCCCTGGGAGGAAACAGTCATTCGGAGAGGTTGTCTGAACTGATCCGATCTTGTGTTGAATACTGTAATATAGTTGTAATAAAATTGAGTTCTACTAATACTGGTACCCCTATGTCTTTAATGTCTTACACATCATAAGACATTCAGTTAAGGTTTAGTTCACCAGGATGTCTCATACAGCATTATTGCTGTCTATTTTTCTACACCACTGGCACACCTGGTCAGCCATCAACATTCCAGACTGTATGGCAGCAGTTATCATATCTGTGTCTGGCTATACAGACTATGCCTATATTTTGTGTGGGTGAGCTATCAGCATTCCAGAGTGTATGTTTGTAAGTATCTATCTTAATGACTTCATAATTATGTTTTTATAACTTAATGCCGCTTTGAGCATTATTCAATTTTATTTGTATAGCGCCAATTCATAACAGAAGTTATCTTAGGACACTTTTCAAATAGAGTAGGTCTAGACCAAACTCTAACATTATTTACAGAGACCCAACAGTGCCACCATGAGCAAGCACTTGGCGACAAGGGCAAGGAAAAACTGCCTGTTAAAAGGCAGAAACCTAGGACAGATTCTTCAAGGTGGGGGGGGGAGAGAGAGCGAGAGAGAGAGCGAGAGAAAAAAAAAACCAGTATTGGCAATGGCAATCTAGCAGGACCATGGCAGGAGGCTCCAACAGGATCGATAAGAACCTGCGAGACGAGAAAGCACAAGAACTCCGGGGAAGAAGTGAAGTTAGTAACATGCATTAATGGGACATGAATGAGTGCAGAAAGAGAGAGGAAGAGAGAAGCTCAGTGCACCATGGGAAATCCCGATAGTCTAGGCCTATAGCAGCATAACTAAGGGATGGTTCAGGACTCACCTGATCCAGCCCTTACTATAAGCTTTATCAAAGAGGAATGTCTTAAGCCTACTCTTGAATGTGGTGAGGGTGTCTGCCTCCGGAACCACAACTGAAAGCTGGTTCCACAGGAGAGGAGCTTGGTAACTGAAGGCTCTGGCTCCTGTTCTACTTTTAGAGACTATAGGAACCACAAGTAGCCCAGCATTCAGAGAACGTAGTGTTCTAGAGGGGTAATAGGGTACTATGAGCTCTTTAAGATATGAAGGGGCCTGACCATGAAGAGCTTTATAGGTGAGGAGGAGGATTTTAAAAATTCTATTCTAAATTTTACAGGGAGCCAGTGCAGAGAAGCTAGTACAGGAGAGATGTGATCTCTTTTTCTAGTTCCTGTCAGTACTCATGCTGCAGCGTTTTGAATTAATTGGAGCGTTTTAATGGACTTATTGGGGCAAACTGATAAGAGTTGCATTTGTTACTTCTAGGCTGGATTACTGCATGGATTAGTTTTTCTGCATCTGTCTGTGGTAGGATGTGTCTAATTTTTTTAATATTACGTAAATGAAAGAAGGCAGTCCTAGAGGTCTGCTTCATAGGGCTGCTCGATTATGGAAAAAATCATAATCACGATTAGTTGGGTCAAAATTGAAATCACGATTATTCAAGCAATTATTTTTTTAAACTTCAGAAACATGCTGCATTCATTCACTATGCAAGGAAGTCCTCAGTTACACTTTCCTTTCCCCATAAACATTTTTAAGTCTCCCTTCCTTTTAAAAAAAACGTGACCACCAGCGCAAGTATAAACAGTTACGGCGCTCCCGTGACTTCACATTGTTGCACGACAGGTCGGGAACGGCGAGTATACCGAGCGCATGACTCATGTGCAGTGCATGCTGTGGGGGAGGGACGGAAATACGCATGCCCGAAATACGCAGACTGTGGCTGTGTCCTAATTCAGGGGCTGCATCCCTGAATTGGGACACAGCTTTTTTCTGTATAACGTTGCACAACAGAAAATGAAAGAAAATTGTTTCCCCCTGATTTTTATTAGTTTTGAGATCATTTGGCCCCAAAATCGTAATCATGATAAAATTTCGATTAATTGAGCAGCCTTACCGCTTCATGTGGGAATTAAATGATAAATCCTGATAGCAAGGTTTCCTGACAGTGGTGCTAGAGGCCAAGGTAATGCCATCTAGAGTAACTATATCTTTAGACAGTGAGTCCAAGTACAAGAATTGTAGTTTAAAATCAGAAAATTGCAGCTCATCCAGGATTTTATGTCCTTAAGACATGTTTGTAATTTAGATAATTAATTTCATCGGGCTTGATTGATAGATATAACTGCGTATCACCTGCATAACAGTGAAAGTTAATGGAGTGATTCCTAATAATGTTGCCTAAAGGCAGCATATATAGAGTAAATAGTATTGGTCCAAGTACAGAACCTTGTGGAACTCCATGACTAACTGTAGTATTCATTGAAGATTCATCATTAACATGTACAAACTGCGAACGATCTGATAAATATGACTTAAACCAGCTTAGTGCGGTTCCTTTAATGCCAATTTGATGCTCAAGTCTCTGTAAAAGAATATTATGGTCAATGGTGTCAAATGCAGCACTAAGATCTAATAATACAAGTACAGAGACAAGTCCATTGTCTGAAGCAATCAAAAGGTCATTATTAACTTTAACCAGAGCTGTCTCTGTGCTGTGATGAACTCTAAATCCTGACTGAAAATCCTCAAATAAACTATTGTTATGTAGAAAGTCACAACTCTTTGGCGACTACTTTCTCCAGAATCTTAGAGAGGAAGGGGAGGTTAGAGGTCGGTCTATAGTTGGCTAAAACCCCTGGGTCAAGAGTGGGTTTTTAAGAAGGGGTTTAATTACAGCTACTTTAAAAAGGACTGTGGTACATATCCTGATAATAAAGAAAGATAAATCATATCCAGTAAATAAGTGCCAATTAAGGGTACGACTTCTTTAAGCAGCCTAGTTGGGATAGGGTCCGACAGACAGGTTGATGGCTTCAATGTAGAAATTATTGAAGTTACCTGATGAAGATTGATAGCAGAAAAACAGTCAAACTAATGTAAACTCAGATATATAAAGTTCCTGAACTTGGAGAGTCACTGATAACTGTGGATGGCAGTTGGTGATTAATTTTCTCTCTAATAGTAATAATTTTATTATAGAAGAAGCTCATAAAGTCGTTGCTACTTAAGTTTATGGGGATATGTGGCTCAATAGAGCTGTGGCTCTCTGTCAGCCTGTCTACAGTGCTGAAGAGGAACCTGGGGTTATTCTTATTTTCTTCTATTAGTGCTGAATAATAGGCTCCTCTGGCGTTATGGAGGGCCTTTCTATAGGTTTTAAGATTATCTTGCCAAATTATGCGATATTCTGATAATTTGGAAGAGCGCCATTTCCTCTCAGATTTCCTAGCTTTTTGCTTTAATTGGTGGGTATGGTGCTAGTCTCCTATGTTTTAATAATTTCCTTTTTATAGGAGCGATAGAATCTAATGTCCTTTGTAGTGAGCCTGCAGCATTATCAATTTCGGAGGGACTAAAGTTATTATAGGACTCTGTTAAATTCAGACATGGCACTGAATTAAACACTGAAGGAATCTCCTCCTTAAAATTAGCACAGCACTGTCAGACATCTGCTGTAGGAAGTTTTGCCTAATGGCTTATTAACTTATAGTATGAATTCAAAAGTCATTAAATAATGGTCAGATAGGAAAGGATTATGTGGGAAGACTATTAAATGTTCAATATCAATGCCATATGATAAAACAAGGTCAAGAGTGTGATTAAAACAATGAGTTGGTTTATTTACACTCTGACAGAAGCCAATTGAGTCTATTAATGAGATAAATGCGTTACAAAGGCTGTCATTGTCAACATCCACATGAATATTAAAATCACCTACAATAATTACTTTATCTGTAGTGTTTCCAGTTTGGGTGAGAAAGACTAAGAACAAGGCTTTCAAATGAATTATAATTTAGTTTTGGTTTAGGGTCCATTAAAACGCTCAAATCATATATGGCTGCTACTCCACCTCCTCAGCCAGTGCCTCGAGGAATGTGAGTATTAATATGACTGGGGGGGATTCATTTAGGCTAACATACTCCTCGTGGGACAACCAGGTCTCAGTAAGACAAGGTAAATCAATATCACAATCTGATATTAATTCATTCACTAAAACAGCTTTAGAGGACAGAGACCTGATATTTAACAGTCCACATTTCATTCTTTTATTTTGTGCTACTGAGGAGTTGGTTTTAATTTCTATTAGATTTTTATGTTGAACTCCTCTTGTTTTTATTTCTTTAAATAATTTCGGTGGTCGGGGGACAGACACAGTCTCTATGGGGTTTTGGGTGGGTGACTGTTCTAAAGAAAGCGCAGAGAAGTGTGTAAGACAGCAGCTCTGCTTCCTGGTCCCAACTCTGGACTGTCAGGTTTTAGAAATAAACTTCGCCATATTTCTAGATAAGAGCCGCTCCGTCCAAAGTGGGATGGATGCCGTCTCTTCTAATCAGACCAGGTTTTCCCCAAAAAGGCTTCCAGTTATCAATGGAGCCCACATCGTTTGCTGGACACCACCTTGACAGCCAGCGGTGGAATGACGACATGTGGCTATACATCTCATCACTGGTCACATTGGGCAGGGGTCCAGGAAAACTACGGGGTCCGACATAGTTTTAGCATAATTACACACCGACTCCACATTAATCTTAGTGACCTCCGATTGGCGTAAACGGGTGTCATTACCGCCGACGTGGATAACAATCTTACTATATTTACGTTTATCTTTAGCCAGCAGTTTTAAATAGGATTAAATGTCGCCTGCTCTGGCCCCAGGGATACATTTAACTATGGCCGCTGGCTTCGTTAACTTCACGTTTCTGACTATGGAGCTGCTAATAATCAGAGTTGGTTCCTCAGCGGGTGTCGCTGAGTGGGGAAAATTTATTAGAAACATGAATGGGTTGGTGGTGAACTGTGGGCTTCAGCGTTTTAGTCTTCCTCCAAACATTCACCCACTGTCCCTGTTTTCCCGGCTACTCAGGAACTACCGGGGGAACTACCGAAGGACGGCTAGCAGAAGCTACCTTCGGTCGGACCGCACCGGCTACTGGGGGCTGACTATAGCGGCTAAAGATAACTCTATGGTGCGGTACTGTTCCTCTAACTTACTAAGCCTCGCCTCCAGTGCAGTAAATAAACTACACTTAATACATGTACCATTATCATTAAAAGGAGGCAGAGGAATAACTAAACATCTGACAGACTGAGCAGGACAGAGGAGAGGGCCATAGCTAACTGCTAATGTTAATGAAGCTAGCGTGTATGAAAAACTTTTGAAAATAGCGAAAAGTCACTAAAAGAAGGAGTAACTCTGAGTGTTTAGATAGAACGAGTCTACGTTTAATCGTTAAGCTGGAAAATAACCGCTGTAACGAGTAAAACAAATTTAGATTCAGCGTTCACTGACAGAGCTACAGCACCAAACAGTGTACACAGAGCAGGAAGTAAACCATAAACCATAAACACCTGTCCTGCTCCTCTCTGTATTCAGCCCACATCTTCTCCCTGTGCTCCTTGAGATGTGCTGCCATCACAGAGTCGTCCTGTGCCATCCATCTCTTCCTCCTTCTTGGGGCACTCACAGAGAGAGATGAGGATGCCACCGCTGTCGGAACAGCATTGGCGATGGGGGAAACTGGGATGGCGAGGGTTGTAAGGTTGACCGGCACAGTGAGGAGGATCTCACCAATTCGGTGGATTCTGTGGTGCAGGCTTGCGAGTCCGATGACGTGATGGTGGCATCCCCCCGCTGACCTATCGTCCTGGCGCCCCCTTGCCGTAGCATCGTTGTTGTCTCTCATCGATCTCTAGTTGTGATATGAGTTTTCGATTGCAGATGTTGGAACACTGGGTTAACAGCTGTTTCATTGTTAGCCTTGATTGTGGGTTTCAAGGTAACCATTGGTCCCAAGAGAGGGATCTATGCACTTCTCGTCAAACTCTAAAGTGACAGGTACCACGCCCCTTTCCATGCCCCTTTCCCACGCATCCGTACAGTCCCAGGTCAAATCGATCAATCAAAATCTGACACTTCAAGGGTGTTTTTAAGGGGGTCTAATAGATTGATATTACAGATGTCTCAGCCCCCCCCATCCAGATGGTAAACTTTTTAAGATAAAACCGTCAATAGATTGTGCATAGTTGATTAACGCACATATAGTGATAATTATTATATAACTTTAAAAATACTTTGTTCTTATATGGTACGATGATAAGTGACAGGGAGTAATAAAGTACTATGAAGTAATGAAACGTGTCTTAGATGGATACTTTCAGGACTCTGCCAATCTCTGAAGTGAGGCTTTGTTAAGAGTTCTAATAGTTAATATTACAGAGGTCGTCATCTACCGCATACCTCCAGATGGTAAACGTTTTAACACAACTGCCTCAATAGTCTGTATACGGTTGCAACTGTTATAAGTATCCCCAAGAGAGTTTCTGTTGCGGACCACACCAGACTGACCACATGTCTTGCTTTAAAAAAACTTTTTCTCCTGTAGGACCTTGTCCTCGTCTTCCTCTACAAGAGACGCTTTATCAGTCTCTTGATTCAACAATCAACATATTATTTTGATTATGTTCCACCAGGAGAGTTTTCAAGGCCTCCTCTTTCCCCTTCACCTTTTTGACCCAGGAGGGGAGGTGAGACTGTGGCACCGACAGTCTCCTGCACAGAGAGCCTGGTTCTTTTCAGATTCTCAGATGGGATCTCTAGGTGTCAATTTGCTTTATCCTCTTCCACAGATCAGAACGACACCCTACACCTAAAGTGGATCGTGTGTGATAATTAAGTGCCTTTTTAGTTGTAAATTCCTATGGAATAGACATGGAATGTGTTTGCATCTCCTTGATCTAAATTGCATCACCTCCAGAGAGAAACTCCTCTGGAATCCACATCTGGCATTCTGACACCCCTTCCTCGAAAGTGTAAACGATGTTTTCTTTTGATAATGGATATTCCAATCTAGGAAGCAGTAACAACAGTTGCACGGATATAGATTTAGTTCTGTTGTAGTATTATGTTAAAATTTCATCTTCTCAAAATTAACAGATTGCCATCCAGCATGAGAAGATCGCAAATGTAATGTTTGTCTGATGTTTCTGTCTTCAGATTGGACTAAGTTACAAAATCATGTGTAAAATGCTTGAATGTGTGATGGAGCCACAGTGCCACCTTTTGGTAAGATTCTGGTATAGCATAAGGTTTCTTCAAAACAGATTGTTTTATAGTTGTGTATTATTCCAAACGGTAAATGCCTGACACACAATTTTATAACAAGAATTAAGCTAACACTATATGAAATATGTACAATCCATTAGTGTTGTTTCATATGCATGTTTGTGACATTTTAACTAGGTCTGCTTTTATTTTTACATCAAGTAATTTCGGTTATGTTATGTTAAAACATGTAAACTATGTATTAAGTCATGGTGGGTTCTGTGAATGGTGAATTAGGATTTGAAACTTTAAAACACGATAGAAGTGAGTTAATAAAGTTACGAATATCGAAATATCGGTAAAGGAAGTGACGCGATTAGCCTTTCCGGATACGCCTCCAAACTAAAACATATATAATATAGACTCTGGTCTTGTTTTACGCTTCTCTCTTACTTTTACACTTCCAAAACTCTTCTTAAATCTACGTTGGATCCATTCGTTATTTACTTTTGGTCTACTTTGATTTCGTACGTTATTTTACTTCGTTTGAGACACGTGTTGAATTTTTCCTCACGTATTAATTTGCGGCGCTGAAGTACTTTTTAGTACTTTTATTTTGAAGGCTAAAGACACGAACAAAGTTAATTCTTTTATAAGTTTTTTTAGTTTATATATCTTGTCAAGTATTGTCGCCCGATTCACAGAAAGTGAATTTAGTTTAATTCTTGGACTTAGTGACTACAGAGGATTCGCAAGGCCAGCGTTTCGTTCTACAGTTATTTTAGACCAGAAGTTGGATTAGTTCATAATCAAAGCCAAAGACCAACCACTGAGGAACTTTTCTTAAGACATTGATCACAAGCCAAAAGGACATCACCGTGGTTGACCGCTCAAGGAGACGTATAAACGTTTCAGCCGGACAAAGACATTATCCTCCAGACTACCTGCCTCCAACGCACTCACTGGTATCGGTGACGACACGTTCTTGGACCTGTGATTCTGAACAGCAGCCGAGCAGTACCAGCCCGAGGAGAAAGATTCTGAAGTCCCTCCATCTCTACAACAAAGTAGGCTGAAACCCACATACACTGCCGGGGTCCCACACACTTCCCAAGAGTTGGCGTCTGTCTGTGAGCTTTGATTCCCATAGTTTAAGCTTAGAAGAATTTTCGATTAGGGCATCGTAGTCTTAAATTTTACTCCCGTAATATTCTAAGGTTACTGCCGTCTCGCAAAATCCACCATCGCTCCTGAATCACCCAATATTATTAATTCATTTACTGTCCACATATTCTGTTATTTGTTGTTATTTGTTTACATTATCATTTCATGTTATTTACTCTTCATTAATTTAGTTAATAAACATATATAACCGGATGTCCTTGTCTGTGCAGGTTTGATTTGATGCGGGGAAATCGATGAATCGTGTAAAAGAAATCACTACTTCAGAAATATTGAGATTAAATATAGATTTTGAAATTTGATAAATTGATTTGATTAGATCTGTGGAATAATTTCCTCCGGATTATTCCAGTAGCTAAACAACGGAGGTGGTGCCCCATTTACGAGTGTATTATTAATTCCCAGTAATTACCTTTCTAATGAAAAAGTAGCGTATCCCCTACACTCCGTTGAATTTTCATTGTAATATTTAACCATTGCTTAATATATTAAATACAACTTGTGTATTTTTGAAGATAACTTTAACCAGGAGGATCTCCAATACGCACCCTGTACTGGTAAGTTTTATTATATTAAACTTTTAACATGTTTTTTTTATTAACTGGTTTCTCTCAACCTCTTTGTTTTTATTATCTGATTTGTCTTTTTAAATAGTAGCAGATACAGGTTACGTACCCACACAGACTGTTAGGTACATTTTGTTTTATTTAAATGTAATTTTTTTTTTTTTTCTTAAATTCTATTTAAAAAACCCTCTAATATGAACGGTGAAAATCTACTTACAGATTTGGGTGACGGCCTGGAGGACAGTTGGGATGGAAATGCCTTAGAATCCATTCAAGAAGCCGAAAATCAAGCCTTGCAGACCCCCAATCGGATCCAGGTACCCATAACCCCAACACGGGTTGAAGAAGACCTGAGGACCGGTGTTGAATCTCTGCCGACGCCGTCGAAAACACCCCAGAAAAGACAATATCCTTGTGTGTTTCACAGGGAAATTGGTGGTATTTGTGAAGAGGATACCCCTGCAGCAGCCCCGGCCACACCGGTACAGAAAAAGAGGAGAGACACCCTCAGGCCCGGTAGTGTGGATCAGGCTCCTACAGCTGTCGTGAATCCTTCGCTAGAGGCCCCGCTGCAGAGGTGCGAGAGGCAGCAAAACCAACAGCGGACCCCGGATCCTGAAGCCGTCGGATCACCATACGTGCAGAGTGAGAACTTTTACTATTTGAAGCCTTTTTGTGTGTTTTTTGAGCTTTGAGTCATCTAAGGGCTGGTTGTTGAACCTTGCCGCTCCAGCGTTCAAATGAATCAATCATTACGTTACCGTGTCTGTAGCGTCATCCGCCGTGATGACGTCTTGTATTCTTATAGGTTGCATACACACGCATGCGTAGAAACAGGTTAACAAAACATGTTTGTTATGAAATACCTCAACAGGCCACAGAACTGTTACAACAGCGGCTGAGGTCCATGCAGTACCTAGCCCCAGCTACATGTTAGCAACCCCAGGATCTCAGGCTCTTCCAGGCCGGTCTGTGTCACCAGCACCACACACACACACCTCTCGTGGTTCCCGAGACACCGTCGCCCCCTAGGGTCCGAGGAAGATCACAATGTAAACCTCAAAGTGGTAACGCCGCCAGAAGACTATTTGAAGGTGCGTTTGAAAATAAATAAAATGTGTATATATCTATAGACTACATTGGTTTGCATAAAGTTTTAAGAGTTAAAGTTTTCTTATCATCTTTTGTTTTTACAGAAACTGCTGTAGGAGTCGTCCAGCCGGGAAGTGGACCAACAACATCCTCTGACAATCAGCACATGAACGCCATAGTGTTACTCTGTCAAGTCATGCAGACTTATTTCCCCAGTCGTTGCCGTATGTGAAAAAATGTAAAGACTAGGTATTATTTTAATTGAAAAAATAAATAAAATAAAAATGAACGAAGAATTGGCTTTGACAATCGCTCATATAAATCAAATTCCTGTTGAAAAGGATCCTTTCGAGGACTTGAACAATGCTCTCAGGGGTTTAAACCACTTTCCTGCAGAATCGGATGTTTCTGTAGACCAATCTGAACAACAGTGTTATGACCCCATTGAAACCATCGACAATGCACTCCTGCTTTTAAACCAAAATCTGTCGCCATCTTTTTCTAATCAAAATGAATACACCCAGGATGAGCCACTTGCAGATTGAGACTTACAGATTCCACCCGCTGTGCAACAGGGTGGGGGTCTGAATGAGGCGGGTCCTTCTGTTGAAGAGAGGGATGTGTCTAGAGAGGACGGGGGAATGGGAGATACATCGCACGGTCACTTTAACACGCATAGATTTAGACGCATCTTCACGGTGCCCCCTCAGGGAAACGTACCCAATGTAGCAGCGTTTTATAGAGATGTGATAGGGGTAATTAGAGAACTGTCTGATGATGCTTTACAGTTGGCTAGCCGTAATGATGTGATACAGTTGGAGGTGGTGGGTGAAAATGTACAACAACAACAACATGTCTCAGTAGTTGTAGATGATGACGGTGATAATGTTCTGCCAGTTTTTGAAGGGGTGCTTGACCGGTTAGTGCAATCTAACAATAACATTGTTCATGATGAGAATCTTGAATTAATCGTGCAGGTTGTACTGAACCCATCAGGGGGTGCTAAACGTAAACTGGAGAAAACTTTAGATTGTGAAATAGTTGACAAGAAAAGACGACACCTGTATGTTGTAGACAACAGGGCTGATCGTCTCTGCTATGCCATCAGCCTAGCTCACACTCTCGAACCCGCTTTTACAGACAGCCAGTGTGTGAAAATGGGTAGGTATTTGCAGCATCAGGTTGGTTTGGATGATCAGACACCTGTTACTTTTAGTGATGTGGGTAAATTTGAAGAGATTCTGGGATGCAAAATTGTGGTGTTTTACAGAACAACCCACGGCAAGCCTCTCTCACACTTTGAGACGACTTTTGCAGATCGTTCCAGACCTCTGTTCTTATTTTTACTGCAGAATCATTACTATGGGATAAAAAAAATCTGAAAGCATTTCTGGGCACTGGATTTTTCTGCAATTATTGTTACAAAAGGATTTAACTGCTCCTATGTGCACAGTTGTAAAGGTTACTGCCAGGTTTGCAACGACCCCATCTGCCCCACGCAGCCGCTCGAACCTGTGGAATGTTCAGATTGTCATAGAAAGTGCCGTTCGCTTTCTTGTTTCACCAGACATAAAGAGGTATAACCGAGCGCTGTGATCAGGTGAAAAAATGTCAAAAGTGCAAGCTGTGTTACTACGTCAACATGTCCAATGGTAAGAAGGTGCATCGTTGTGTCACCCCAAAGTGCAAAATCTGTGGGGGTAAATTACCGACTGATGCTAAAACACATTTGTGTTACATTCAACCCCATCTCAAGGAGACAGAGCATCCAGATCTGATCTTTTATGACTTTGAAACCTTTGTGGGTAAGAAAGGTGAGCATGTACCCTTTCTAGTGTGTGCAAAGACATTGGCAGGTGTGGAGAAAGTGTTTTACGGGGCAGAGTGTGTTAAACGTTTTCTCTTGCATTTCAGGAGCAACCAATACAGGGGAAATGTTTTTTTAGCGCATAATTCTAGAGGTTTTGACAGCTACCTGATCCTACAGGGTATGCTGAAAGAGGGTGTAACACCGCATCAGATTCTCATGACAGGGAGTAAAATTCTCAGTTTTGAGGAGCCTGATTATCAACTTAAATTCATAGACTCCCTCTCTTTCCTGCCTATGCGTCTTAGCGCTATGCCCAAAGCCTTAGGCTTTACTGACCAGTCCAAGGGGTATTTTCCGCACAAATTCAGCTCTGAGACACAGCTCAGGTATGTTGGGCCCTTCCCGCCCCCCTCTGCCTATGGTGTGGAACGCATGGGGGAGCGTGAGCTGGAAGAGTTTAACAAATGGTACACAGAAGCCTGTCAGGGTACCTTTAACTTTAGGGAGGAAACTCTGCACTATTGTAAAAATGATGTTGACATTCTCTCCAAGGGTTGTGTTAAATTCAGAGACCATTTTCTGAGTGAGGCTGGTGTGGACCCCTTCAACTCCATAACCATAGCTTCAGCCTGCATGAAGGTGTTTGTCACCAACTACCTGCACCCTGAAACACTCGCTGTGCCATGCCCTAACAACTACATGCAGCAGTGTAAAAGATTCTCCACAGCATCGATTCAGTGGTTAGAGTGGGTAATGTACACACAAAAAAAATCTTCATACAGCATGCTCTAAATGGGGGAGAAACAGATTGGCCCTTACACGGTAGATGGGTACGCTGAGATTGATGGTGTAAAACATGTCTGGGAATTTCACGGTTGTTTTTATCACGGTTGTCCTCTGTGTTTTAGTCCTACAGGAACATGTCCTCTGAGAGGCGTCACCTTTGGGGAGTTGCACACCGATAGTGAGCAGAGACTGCAGACGTTAGAGGTCGAGTACAACACTCGTCCTACCGTCATGAGAGAGCATGATTGGGTGGAGATGGAAAAAAAATCAAAAGACGCAGTAAAAAAATCTCTGCATGCTTTTGAGCTCCCAGAACCTCTCAGCCCACGCAAAGCTCTTTATGGCGGTAGAACGAGCGCTTTGAAGTTGAGACACAGCTGGGCCCGGTGAAACGGTGCACTATGTGGACTTCTCTGTACCCCTATGTAAATAGCGCATGTTCTTACCCCCTAGGTCACCCCGCCATCATCTACAGAGATTTTGGGGACCCCAGAGACTACTTTGGGTTAATCAAGGCCACCGTCTACCCCCCTCGTGGTCTCTTTTTCCCTGTTTTACCATACAAAAGTTTAGGAGGTAAATTAACCTTTCCTCTCTGTCGCACCTGTGCAGAAACCAACAATCAGAGTGGTACCTGTACACACTGTGATGAGGAGAGATCATTGACGGGTGTGTGGGTCACTGTAGAGTTTAACAAGGCCCTGGAGGTAGGGTACAGAGTGTGTAAAATTACTGAAGTGTGGCACTTTAAAAAAGCATGTACGTAATCTGCAAACACAGAGTTACTACTTTTGTCAAAGGGTAAGCAGGAGGCTTCCGGCTACCCCTCTGAGGTGACTGATCAAGAGAGCAGGGAAAAGTGCATCAGAGATTACCAGATCCATCAGGGTATTCTGCTAGATGCGGGCAAGATTGAGTCTAACCCCGTCAAGAGACAGGTTGCCAAACTATGCCTCAACAGTCTTTGGGGAAAGTTTGCCCAGAGAGACAATTTGTATCGTACCTGCATCATCTCTAATCCTGAAGAATTTTTCAGCTACTTGTTTTCAGGGTTATATGAAGTTGACTACTTTAATGTGCTTGCCAACAAGAAGGCTTTAATGCGATGGAGATACTGCAATAGCGGTGTACATCCCCCCCGGTAAGCAGAGTAACATATTTGTTGCAGCATTCACCACAGCACATGCACGCCTCAAACTGTACGAATGTTTGGAGAAGTTGCAAGAGAGTTCTCTACATTGACACAGACAGCTTAATCTATGTAGTGAAGGGGGGGTGAGACGTCTCTAAAGTGGGTAACTATCTGGGTGATTTGACCGATGAATTGGATGGTGACAGTATTCAGGAGTTTGTAGCAGCGGGCCCCCAAGAGTAACGCCTACCAAACTAAATCCAAGAGAAAGGTGGTTATGAGCGTAAAAGGCATTACACAAACGCAGGAGTGTTGTGAGGTGGTAAACCTTTGACAGCGTCAGAGAACTGGGGGAGGGGTACATCCAAAATTCAAGACAAGGTGTGATTGAAGTTCCTGCAGTCACACAATCACTCCTGATAAAAGAGGCTTTGTGTTAAAAAACTTGTCATTCCGGAAAAAGTTTAGAGTGGTGTATGACAAAAGGCGTCTCTTTGCTGACGGTACAACTCTACCTTTTGGTCATTAAAACTAGATTTTTTTATTTTATTTTTTTTCAGACTTTGCTGTTATGGAGGAAATTGATTTAGAAACCCGTTTCATATTCCCTTTTTCCTGTATGATTGTAGGTCCCAGCGGTTGTGGGAAAACCTACTTTGTAAAAAATTTATTACAAAACTGTGAACGTGTGATGAATGTTGTACCTGAAAATATTGTATGGATTTATACCTCCTTTCAACCTATGTACAGTGAATTGCAAAGGATGAATAAAAAAGATTAAATTTGTTCAAGGACTGCCTGATTCTTTTGAAGATGAAAACCTGTTCCCTCCCGATCAAACACATCTGATTATTTTGGACGATGTTATTTTTCAAGCCTCCAACCATCCTGAAGTGGTCAAGATTTTTACACTAGTGATGGGTCGGTTGCGAACGATCCGGCTCTAAGGGCCGGCTCTTTGAAGTGAATGACGGGAGCCGGCTCTTGATTGGGAGCCAGATCAGGATTTTTTTTCCAGATTTTCCCGTTTTTTCCTGTTAAAGCCGAGTGATTGGTCAAGATGTGTGGCGGCATCTGTGTATCTACACTGAGCAGGAGGGGGAGGGAGGGGTTACAGACACACACGGCACAGTGAGCACGTGAACAGGTGGGAGGGAGACGTGAGAGCAAGAGACCTTGGTGCTACATAGACAGAGACTACGCACTGGAAAGGGTGAGGAAAATGAGAAACCTAGTAAAGTTTGGACAGATTTTAATGTGATAGTTCAAAGGCAGAGTGTAGACTGTGCAAAGTTAAACATTTCATATCAAGCAGCTTTTTGTCCAATTAAGAATTAATTAATTAATTAATCTTTGTTCTTGTTTTATAATTCTTTTGTAGCACTGTTCCATGTTGAGTGTATTAATAAATCCATATAAATACTAAACATTTGATATAATGCATGTATTTACATTAGATATTCATTTTACACATAATTTGGTAATAAATTAAGCAAAAAAAAAAAAAAAATATGAGGAGCCACTTGGGAGCCGAAGAGCCGGCTCTTTTTAGTGAGCCGAGCCAAAGGAGCCAGTTCTCTAAAAAGAGCCGGAATTCCCATCACTATTTTACATAGTACAGACATCACAGAAACATGAGCGTCATGATGTTGACACAAAACGTTTTTATCAGGGCAAACACAGTCGCACCATTAGTTTGAACAGCAATTATTTGGTGATGTTTAAAAATCCCCGGGTTAATTACAAATGAATATATTAGCGCATCAAATCTTTCCATCCCAAAAGGCATATTTCTTAGAGAGTTTTGAAGATGCTACCACCGAGCCTCATGGGTATTTAATAGTAGATCTCACGCCCACCTGTCCTGAACGGTACAGACTGAGGACGGGTGTACTTCCTCATCAACAGTCAACAGTGTATGTGCCCAAGTCATCAGCCTAGACCATCATGTCGGCGCGTATAAAAAGAAATGCTCCCTTACTCACGGCTTTGTATCACGCTACACCCAAGAAACGTAAAGACATTCTTAGCCACGGTTCTCCTGACTTTATTCAGACGCTTTGTGAGATTGCTCTAAATCTTTTGAAAGGTAACATCCCCTTGTCTCCATCTCAGTTAAAAAAAACTGAAAAGGCAGAAAAAGCCATCAGACTCCTGGCTAATAAGAATGCCAGTTTATCAAGCAAACGCCAAACTCTAAAGAAGCAGTCCGGTGGTTTCATTTTACCTCTCCTGGCAGCCGTTGTACCTATGTTAGGAAATCTTTAAGGAGGTATTGCTATAAGATAATTTATTATAAAATGTCTCTGAAGAAGACGCAGAAACTGTTTCTCGTCTCACCCCATCAGGTAAAACGTCTCACTCAACCGACTGCATCTATCAGAGAAACAGCGGAGGAGGACTTGGATGCTAGAATGAGGGATGTATTAAATGAACAGGGATTGAGTTCTTATGAAAAAATTAAAAAAGTACAACGCTTTACTGCAAAGATATTTGGCCTTCTCCAAGCAGGATCAGAGAGATAGACAGAGGGTGACTGACTCTACAGAGGGGACAGGAGAATGATCAGTCTGAGCTTTTAGACGCTAACGTACAACCGTCTCAAGATGCTCAGGTACCCGCCGGGTTGGATCACACGGTCGATGAGGTTTTGAAAAGTCTACCCCAGCGAGAGCGCAAGAAAGCGGAATATATCTTAAATAAATTATACGAAAGCACAGATGGGTGGAGTTCAAAGGGTGAATTTGTTTATAGGGGAAAGAGCATGAAGGGATCTCATATGATCAAACATCTTTCGTTACCTTATAAAAAAAACCAAAAACACAAACCCCACCCCCCGCAGGCTGGTCAGAATTTCTAAATACTGTCAGAACTGAACATCCCTTTATCCTCTGTGAATAATCCTTGTGAACAGTACTGTAACATTAAGAAGAAGATACACGGCTAGCCCACCATAGGTTACAACCTCGGATAAAGACGAGGTGTCAGATGAGCAGTCAGAACTACTCGGTGCTAAAACACGAAGAAGGAAAATAAATGTATCCCCACGATGGATGGATATTTCATAAATAATTGTAACGCAAAATATTTGTCTTTCATCAATAAAGTTTTCATTAAACATATTTTCAAAGTCTACAGTCTATTTTATCAAAAACAAAAAACAGCACAAGAGTAAGCAAAAGAATCAAAATCTGTAACAATCCTTAAACAACTGTAAAGAACAACTACCCTGTTTTGAGGTAGTGTGGTCTTTACTTTTGACACAACGTTGATATTTTCTCACAAAATTGTACACCATATCGTCATTTTTCAGCACATCATCGCTGTACAAAGATAATACATTGTCGAGAGATAAACCGCAAGCCCTATGGCAGAGATAAAAGATGCAATGATGACCGCAGACGTTTGACAGGATGTGTTGCAGTTGTCTATCATGGTACATGATGTTTTCAGAACATTTTTCCAAAAACTGTAAGATACTTGAGGGGTAGTGATCGGTGACTGGTGAAAAACCATAAGAATCACAAAAGGTAGCTCCGTCGTTCTTTTCCAGTGTTAAAGCTAACCAGTGCTCCCCTGGCATATGGGCCGGATGTGTGTTGACTATGAAGTAGGCTGGAAGTCTAAAGGATGAATTCAACAAGGGAAGCTGATCGGCGGCCCACACGCCACAAAATCCATCTCCCAGCAAACAGTGTAAAATATTTTCTATTTGAAGAGTATCCAAGAGTTTTTCCATGCAGAAAAATATGTCCCCGTGCAGAGGACCCAGCAGATGTGCTTCTCTGGAAACTGCAGTGAAAGCGGCTCTCTTGTTCAAACCTTCATTAGCGCCGTCATCAACAATTATGGAGTTCATAGCACCCGCTGTATCTTTGTAAAATAGACCCGCTGTGAACTGTCTCTTGAGAGTATCCTCTGAAAAGTTGAGCAGAGTCTCAATCATGGCTCTGTATGGGTGTGTGGCGCTAGATTGTGAAATTGTATTTAGAGGGTAATTGAGGGGACCCACTGCCGCGTCGTTAGCCAGGTTTGTGCCATCTGCGTTGGAGATTTTCACGCGGAGATGCAAAAGGGTGTCGTTTAGATCCAGATACTTTTCACCGTCTCCAGGTATGAAAAACTCTATAGGACCCCCGTCTGTGATGGCTGACACAGGGGAAATTTCTGTATAGATTTTAGAAGAAAGCTGCGTCATAGGGGCTGAAAATAAATCCAGCTCCGCTAGAGTACACTCTGGAGATTTCTGATGCAAAAGAGCCATGTTTTTTGAATTTGTAATGTAATATTGTACAGATCATTCAAATATATCAGAGCTCCGTCCAGGCCTCCGCTTCAACAGCCTACCGCTCAAGACTGATCTTTTCTTATTATTAGAGCTTGTCCTTCGGACCGTACATGTTGGAATAATACACAACTCGTGTACACCTAGGTTTTTATATATTTTTTAAAGCGGAAACCTTGACCCAGCTGTTGAATTTTTCAGGCCAGTTTTTCCAAACGTACAAAAGCTTGCTCTTCACCTCTGACTGTACGTACGTTTCAATATCTCCTCTACAGCGTAGTCTTTGTCTTTACACGCTTTTACTTTTTGCAACTCAACATTCTTAGCGACGGTTCTCCTGACTTTATTCAGACGCTTTGTGAGATTGCTCTAAATCTTTTGAAAGGTAACATCCCCTTGTCTCCATCTCAGTTAAAAAAACTGAAAAAGGCAGAAAAAAAGCCATCAGCTGCCTCATAAAAGGAACCTTGTATGATCTCATCATCATAATCTTTCAGTTTGTAAACAGGTGGTTCACGAGGAATGCATTCGTGTATTGTGAACACCTCGTCCGTAAAACTGTTCATATTTTTTATCAAACACCCCCTCACTTTTGATATTCTGACTTGATCCCCCTTTTTAAAATTCATTTTTAATTCACCTCTCTGAGTGGCTGAGGATGTACCGTACAGGTTTTGAAACACTTGGAAGGCATTCTCTGAGGTCACTTGCATAGGCTTCATTTTAATACTGCTGTGATAGCTGTGATTATAGCTTTTCAACAAGTCTTGTAAGACATCGAGGTAGCGCATGGCGTTGTTTGCCTTAAAGTATCTCCACATTCTACTTTTTAAAGTACGATTAAATCTTTCAATCACAGAGGCTTTGAGATCACTGGCTGTGGAAAAATGTATGAAACCGTGTTTTTTCATCAAAGCCTTGTTAAAAAATTCTTTCCCCGCATCAGTTTGTAGTTTTACAGGCGTATGACTTTCTTCAAAAATAGATTCAAAAGCCTTTACCACCTCAACGGCTGTTTTTCTCTTCAGAGCTTGTACATAAGCCTTCTTGGAAAACAAATCTATGACCGTTAATAAATTATTATACCCGTCATTATATTCTGACAGAGCTTGCATATCACACAGATCTGCTTGAAATTGGTTTAAAGGACGAGGTACAAAAACTCTGTTTCTTATAAAATGTACGCTGGTTTGTGTAGAGTGTAAGCATCCTGCTAAGATAAAAAGTCTTTGACATTTTCAACTCCTACCCTCTCACATGTTTCATCTTGAGCATTTTTACGTAGTCGTTCTACACCTCCAAAGCTCCCTGGATGGCTAGGATCGTAATACACTTTTTTCATTAAACGTTTCTCAGACATGTTGAAAACGGAATGAGAGAAAAATACGATGAACAAGTTATGTATTTTTGTATTTGTGACTATGCAAACCTCTAATAAAATGTTATAAAAGTACAAGATAAACTTTTCAGTTCTAATAACAAGTATAAAAATTTAAAGAATAGTAAACACACGCTATAAACTTTTCAGTTCTAATAACAAGTATAAAAAAATAAGTATAAAAAGTACAGGATCCATGAGAGTGCACACTACTTGTGGAGGAAAACTTTTTGTTTTCAAAATATTTGTTTATAAAATCACAATCCCCAACACCTAGTGACCTTAGACATCATCTAACGGTTCCAAACACGGATGTTCTTTCTGGCTGGGGTGGCTGTTTTGACATCCGTAGCAGTTGGCAGTGCGGTACTTGTTGATGGTGATGGCGAGCAGATGCAGCACGGCCGTTTTTACAGTACCGTAGAAAGCACTAGATAGCCAGCCGTCGATTTCGTCCGCCGGTTCTTCCTCATCCCACAGGGGAGGTGGTGATGGTGGTGGAGTCAAAGAAACAGAGTTCAAGAGGGTTCGATACTCTGGTGCCGGCCGTGGAGGTGTGGGAGGCTGGGAATCACCCATGTCTACCCAGACGGAATCACAGGATGAGTTCTGTGGGGTTGGTGGATAGCCAGGGCTCTGGACCAACCCTCCAGCATCGGAGGGGTCGTGGGTTGAGAACTGCGTATCCTGGGTCCCATCTGCGTATGAACCAGGGGTGCAGCATGGCGAGTCGTACAGCGTTGGAGAGGCAGGGTCCTGGGGTTCCTCCAAAACAGTGCTGAGGTTACAGGTGGATCCATCGGTCGAATGTCTGCGAGTTGCGCCCCGAACGGGCCCGGAGGTGCCCGGAGGTGCCCGGAGGTGCCCGTGCTGCTGTCCGTTGATGGCGGCCATGTCTTCTTTTTTCGTTTTGGAGCGGTTTGATCAAGTATGCTGTGTTAGGTTTGTCTGTATTACTCCTTTTTAAACCTTTGAAGAGGGGGTAGTGGTCGGAGAGGGGGTGGTAGTGGACGGTCAGGGGGCGGTAGTGGGCGGTCAGGGGTGTGGCTTAGAACGTCAGCTTTTTTCTCACTTTCAAAGTGTCATTCCAATTACCACTGCTATGGAAGAGGGTTATGATTCTCTCTCCTATTTCATCCATCTTTTCTAGCCAAGCGGCTAAAGGGATGGCTATCACAGGCCGGAATACACCGCAGTCCGTATTAAAATACTCTAGGACAAAATCCTCCTCAAGAGGCTTCTCCCTAGATGCTTGGATAGTGGCGCGTATGAACCATTGACTGGAACCAGCTATCTTCGCCTGCCAGACAGCCCTAGAAACGACACCGGACTCTGGTACATCGGTGGAAGGATCTGTTCTCACTTGTTTCTCATCCGAGGGCTGTTCAGACATTACTAGCCTCAACACGGCCCAGTCGTTGGAGGTAAGAGTCACCACATTTTTCATCAAATTAAATTATTCATCATCACCCAGCTGGTACAACCAGAGCTCGCCCTCTTCATACTTGAACACATACCCCCAACATCCAGAAGATCCATGCTGCAGTAAAGACCATTGTTCTCCCAGAGATTCCTTTGGAGGAGCCTGTGTACGCTGTACATACACCATACTTTTCCTCGGTGCGGGAGGAGGCCCTCTCACTTGCCGGTAGATGGTGACTGGTGTCGAGCAAATCACAGACATCTCATCTCATCTTGTAGCATTGTGAATTGATAGCAAACTCTTTGCTGACTCTGTACTTAGACACAATCTCTGTCTTTTGTTCACACTTGAGTTTTAAAAGGTTCCCCGCCATAGGGTCGGGGTGGGGGTGTGCTAATTAACTGTGTACAATCTATTGACTTTTATCTTAAAAATACGTTCACCATCTGGATGGGGGGCTGAGACATCTGTAATGTCAATCTATTAGACCCCTTAAAAACACCCCTTGAAGTGTCAGATTTTGATTGATCGATTTGACCTGGGACTGTACGGATGTGTGGGAAAGGGGCGTGGTACCTGTCACTTTAGAGTTTGACGAGAAGTGCATAGATCCCTC